>NW_026606667.1:1645000-1675000 GCF_029890125.1 Rhinichthys klamathensis goyatoka | reverse complement strand
GACATGACACATTTATAAATCAACCACATGACAGTTTAATGTAATGTTAACCCATAAAGCTAAGTGATTTCTTAAGTTTGATAATTAATCTGCTATGTCATGTTTATGACAGGTTGTGTTGTCTTAGTAATGTCAAGTTGTCATGACAAAGACACTGACAGGTTATGATGTATTGGTTTATGTCAAGGTGTCATGACATAGACATCTTAAACAATGTCATATTTGCATTAAAATGTCATAATTGAGCGAATGACACTTAATGCCAGTTGTCATAAACATGCATAAAACCTGCTTCATATTCATGTGTCATGTCATGATTATGAAGGTGTTATGTCAGTCTTATGCACACCCCTTCAAGTAAAGTGTGTAGAATGTGCACTTTTAGATCATAAAAGAATATAAAAATAAAACTTGGAGATAATATATTAGTGAAATAAAAGTGCATTTACAGAGAGCACACTTTCATAGCTGTTTCTTAAGTACAGCTTTTAAAAGTGCACTTTTTTTTGTAATGATGTCAAATTAAATGTTTTACTTTAACGTGCATTATGAATCCAAAAGCACATGTAAAGCACATGATTATAATTTTAACTGTGGTGCGTTATTCATTATTACATTTAAAGTTAATATGTTTTAAATGCGCTTAATTGCAACGTCATCATTACAAATGTGTATTTATTTACATTCATGACATACACATTTCAATAGAAATGCAATGAAAGTATATTTGCTTGTTAGTTCATTCAGCACTTTAACTAAAAACAATAGGATGATAGTAATGATGCAATTACATATAGAGATGTACTTAAGTCCTACTTAAGTGAGTCAAATAACACTCTAAAGATCAGCTAAAGGCATTTAATACTAATATAAACAAAACAAATTAGCATTTAATTGTAATGAACATGCAACCTAGACAACATTGTGTCGGCCCAGATATGATGCTGTCTGGGAATTAAATGTCCGAAAACATTGATTTTTTTTATTTTTTTATTTCGAGCAATATAGTGAGATATAACAAAGGTGATAAGAAGCATTTGATTTTTAACAACATAAATCATTCAATTGCTCGAAACGTAGTGGGAAGAAGTTGGACTTATTTAGACCCACCCCTGACATTACAGTCAGTACACACTTAAGTATATTCTTTTAAAGTATTTACAGAATAAGTGTTTTTAAAAGTATGCTAACGCAAGAGTTGAAGTGATACAAATGTATAGCTGGAATGAAATGCATGTCAAGTCCCTGCCAAACACATGAATGCAATATACAAATGCAATTTCATCTGCCGTCTCGGACAGATTTAGTCCCAGTGTATTCTGGGATTGCTTTCTCCTCAAAGAATGCATGCAATACTGCCACTGGATTTATACACAAATTATTTGCACAAATGCTACTCTTATTCTGGTAAACACATGACATATTTTTTGTCTCTGTATACTGGAAATACAGCCTTTGCTGATGTCTTGGGCTCTGTGGTGGTCGGTAACAGCATTATTTCTTATTTCCTCTCTTTCAGACAAATGATAAAGAGGCGCTCTCACATCACGAGCTCATGGAGCCCAAGGTTACTCACCTTATTGGACGTCTAACCCTGCGAGCGCTCGATGTGACGGATGCCCTCAATATTGTCATTCATGAAGTCTCCAGCCGCCTGTAACTGGTTGAACGGTAAAGAGGATCTGGAACGCCTGAAATACATTATCCTGACAGATTGCTGCTTCATGAAAACACGCTGTCCGAGGAGTTTGCTTTTTATACACTTGGAACACAATGTCACATATTTCCCTCTGTTTCTCGGATATGTGTGTGAAAACTGTACGCTACGTGTGATCTGCTCTATTCAGTGTCTTCACAGACACACATATGCTCTTTAGCAAACATGAGCTGTTAAACCATGTCTGTGAGCTGGATCATATGGAAGCTTGTTTCCGCCACAGAATAAAACATTTTAAAAGATAATTACGAATTTTTATCTGACAATTGCGACTTTTCATCTTGCAATTCTGACCTTTTAACTCGCAATTCTGACTTTAAATCTCAAAATTGCAAGTTTATATCATGCAATTCTGACTTTTTATCTATCTCCCAATCTTTTCTCAGAATTGTGAGTTATAAAGTCAGAATTGTGAGTTATAAAGTCAGAATTGTGAGTTATAAAGTCAGAATTGTGAGACATAAAGTAAGAATTGTGAGATATAAAGTCAGAATTGTGAGTTATAAAGTCAGAATTGTGAGTTATAAAGTCAGAATTGTGAGACATAAAGTAAGAATTGTGAGATATAAAGTCAGAATTGTGTGATATAAAGTCAGAATTGTGTGATAAAGTCAGAATTGTGAGATATAAAGTAAGAATTGTGAGATATAAAGTCAGAATTGTGTGATATAAAGTCAGAATTGTGAGATATAAAGTCAGAATTGTGAGATATAAAGTCAGAATTGTGTGATATAAAGTCAGAATTGTGAGATATAAAGTCAGAATTGTGTGATATAAAGTCAGAATTGTGTGTTATAAAGTCAGAATTGTGAGATATAAAGTCAGAATTGTGAGATATAAAGTCAGAATTGTGTGATATAAAGTCAGAATTGTGAGATATAAAGTCAGAATTGTGAGATATAAAGTCAGAATTGTGTGATATAAAGTCAGAATTGTGAGATATAAAGTCAGAATTGTGTGATATAAAGTCAGAATTGTGAGATATAAAGTAAGAATTGTGAGATATAAAGTCAGAATTGTGAGATATAAAGTCAGAATTGTGTGATATAAAGTCAGAATTGTGAGATATAAAGTCAGAATTGTGTGATATAAAGTCAGAATTGTGAGATATAAAGTAAGAATTGTGAGATATAAAGTCAGAATTGTGAGATATAAAGTCAGAATTGTGTGATATAAAGTCAGAATTGTGAGATATAAAGTCAGAATTGTGTGATATAAAGTAAGAATTGTGAGATATAAAGTCAGAATTGTGAGATATAAAGTCAGAATTGTGAGATATAAAGTAAGAATTGTGAGTTATAAAGTCAGAATTGTGAGATATAAAGTAAGAATTGTGAGATATAAAGTCAGAATTGTGAGTTATAAAGTCAGAATTGTGAGATATAAAGTCAGAATTGTGTGATATAAAGTCAGAATTGTGAGTTATAAAGTCAGAATTGTGAGACATAAAGTCAGAATTGTGAGTTATAAAGTCAGAATTGTGAGATATAAAGAAAGAATTGTGAGATATAAAGTCAGAATTGTGAGTTATAAAGTAAGAATTGTGAGACATAAAGTCAGAATTGTGAGTTATAAAGTCAGAATTGTGAGACATAAAGTAAGAATTGTGAGATATAAAGTCAGAATTGTGAGATATAAAGTCAGAATTGTGAGATATAAAGTCAGAATTGTGTGATATAAAGTAAGAATTGTGAGATATAAAGTCAGAATTGTGTGATATAAAGTCAGAATTGTGAGATATAAAGAAAGAATTGTGATATAAAGTCAGAATTGTGAGTTATAAAGTCAGAATTGTGAGACATAAAGTAAGAATTGTGAGTTATAAAGTCAGAATTGTGAGATATAAAGTAAGAATTGTGAGATATAAAGTCAGAATTGTGAGATATAAAGTCAGAATTGTGAGATATAAAGTCAGAATTGTGAGATATAAAGTCAGAATTGTGTGATATAAAGTCAGAATTGTGTGTTATAAAGTCAGAATTGTGAGATATAAAGTCAGAATTGTGAGATATAAAGTCAGAATTGTGTGATATAAAGTCAGAATTGTGTGTTATAAAGTCAGAATTGTGAGATATAAAGTCAGAATTGTGAGATATAAAGTCAGAATTGCGTGATATAAAGTCAGAATTGTGAGATATAAAGTCAGAATTGTGTGATATAAAGTCAGAATTGTGTGTTATAAAGTCAGAATTGTGAGATATAAAGTCAGAATTGTGAGATATAAAGTCAGAATTGTGTGATATAAAGTCAGAATTGTGAGATATAAAGTCAGAATTGTGAGATATAAAGTCAGAATTGTGAGATATAAAGTCAGAATTGTGTGATATAAAGTCAGAATTGTGAGATATAAAGTCAGAATTGTGAGATATAAAGTCAGAATTGTGAGATATAAAGTCAGAATTGTGTGATATAAAGTCAGAATTGTGTGTTATAAAGTCAGAATTGTGAGATATAAAGTCAGAATTGTGAGATATAAAGTCAGAATTGCGTGATATAAAGTCAGAATTGTGAGATATAAAGAAAGAATTGTGAGATATAAAGTCAGAATTGTGTGATATAAAGTCAGAATTGTGAGATATAAAGTCAGAATTGTGAGATATAAAGTCAGAATTGTGAGATATAAAGTCAGAATTGTGTGATATAAAGTCAGAATTGTGTGTTATAAAGTCAGAATTGTGAGATATAAAGTCAGAATTGTGAGATATAAAGTCAGAATTGTGTGATGTAAAGTCAGAATTGTGTGTTATAAAGTCAGAATTGTGAGATATAAAGTCAGAATTGTGAGATATAAAGTCAGAATTGCGTGATATAAAGTCAGAATTGTGAGATATAAAGTCAGAATTGTGTGATATAAAGTCAGAATTGTGTGTTATAAAGTCAGAATTGTGAGATATAAAGTCAGAATTGTGAGATATAAAGTCAGAATTGTGTGATATAAAGTCAGAATTGTGAGATATAAAGTCAGAATTGTGAGATATAAAGTCACAATTGTGTGATATAAAGTCAGAATTGTGAGATATAAAGTAAGAATTGTGAGATATAAAGTCAGAATTGTGTGATATAAAGTCAGAATTGTGAGATATAAAGTAAGAATTGTGAGATATAAAGTCAGAATTGTGAGATATAAAGTAAGAATTGTGAGATATAAAGTCAGAATTGTGAGATATAAAGTCAGAATTGTGTGATATAAAGTCAGAATTGTGAGATATAAAGTAAGAATTGTGAGATATAAAGTAAGAATTGTGAGATATAAAGTCTGAATTGTGAGTTATAAAGTCAGAATTGTGAGATATAAAGAAAGAATTGTGAGATATAAAGTCAGAATTGTGAGATATAAAGAAAGAATTGTGAGATATAAAGTCAGAATTGTGAGATATAAAGTCAGAATTGTGTGATGTAAAGTCAGAATTGTGTGTTATAAAGTCAGAATTGTGAGATATAAAGTCAGAATTGTGAGATATAAAGTCAGAATTGTGTGTTATAAAGTCAGAATTGTGAGATATAAAGTCAGAATTGTGAGATATAAAGTCAGAATTGTGTGATATAAAGTCAGAATTGTGTGTTATAAAGTCAGAATTGTGAGATATAAAGTCAGAATTGTGAGATATAAAGTCAGAATTGCGTGATATAAAGTCAGAATTGTGAGATATAAAGTCAGAATTGTGTGATATAAAGTCAGAATTGTGTGTTATAAAGTCAGAATTGTGAGATATAAAGTCAGAATTGTGAGATATAAAGTCAGAATTGTGTGATATAAAGTCAGAATTGTGAGATATAAAGTCAGAATTGTGAGATATAAAGTCAGAATTGTGAGATATAAAGTCAGAATTGTGTGATATAAAGTCAGAATTGTGTGTTATAAAGTCAGAATTGTGAGATATAAAGTCAGAATTGTGAGATATAAAGTCAGAATTGTGTGATATAAAGTCAGAATTGTGTGTTATAAAGTCAGAATTGTGAGATATAAAGTCAGAATTGTGAGATATAAAGTCAGAATTGCGTGATATAAAGTCAGAATTGTGAGATATAAAGAAAGAATTGTGAGATATAAAGTCAGAATTGTGTGATATAAAGTCAGAATTGTGAGATATAAAGTCAGAATTGTGAGATATAAAGTCAGAATTGTGAGATATAAAGTCAGAATTGTGTGACATAAAGTCAGAATTGTGTGTTATAAAGTCAGAATTGTGAGATATAAAGTCAGAATTGTGAGATATAAAGTCAGAATTGTGTGATATAAAGTCAGAATTGTGTGTTATAAAGTCAGAATTGTGAGATATAAAGTCAGAATTGTGAGATATAAAGTCAGAATTGCGTGATATAAAGTCAGAATTGTGAGATATAAAGTCAGAATTGTGTGATATAAAGTCAGAATTGTGTGTTATAAAGTCAGAATTGTGAGATATAAAGTCAGAATTGTGAGATATAAAGTCAGAATTGTGTGATATAAAGTCAGAATTGTGAGATATAAAGTCAGAATTGTGAGATATAAAGTCAGAATTGTGTGATATAAAGTCAGAATTGTGAGATATAAAGTAAGAATTGTGAGATATAAAGTCAGAATTGTGTGATATAAAGTCAGAATTGTGAGATATAAAGTAAGAATTGTGAGATATAAAGTCAGAATTGTGAGATATAAAGTAAGAATTGTGAGATATAAAGTCAGAATTGTGAGATATAAAGTCAGAATTGTGTGATATAAAGTCAGAATTGTGAGATATAAAGTAAGAATTGTGAGATATAAAGTAAGAATTGTGAGATATAAAGTCTGAATTGTGAGTTATAAAGTCAGAATTGTGAGATATAAAGAAAGAATTGTGAGATATAAAGTCAGAATTGTGAGATATAAAGAAAGAATTGTGAGATATAAAGTCAGAATTGTGAGATATAAAGTCAGAATTGTGAGATATAAAGTCAGAATTGTGAGTTATAAAGTCAGAATTGTGTGATATAAAGTCAGAATTGTGAGATATAAAGTCAGAATTGTGAGATATAAAGTCAGAATTGTGAGATATAAAGTCAGAATTGTGTGATATAAAGTAAGAATTGTGAGATATAAAGTCAGAATTGTGTGATATAAAGTCAGAATTGTGAGACATAAAGTCAGAATTGTGTGATATAAAGTCAGAATTGTGAGATATAAAGTCAGAATTGTGAGATATAAAGTCAGAATTGTGAGATATAAAGTCAGAATTGTGTGATATAAAGTAAGAATTGTGAGATATAAAGTCAGAATTGTGTGATATAAAGTCAGAATTGTGAGACATAAAGTAAGAATTGTGAGTTATAAAGTCAGAATTGTGAGATATAAAGTAAGAATTGTGAGATATAAAGTCAGAATTGTGAGATATAAAGTCAGAATTGTGAGATATAAAGAAAGAATTGTGAGATATAAAGTCAGAATTGTGAGATATAAAGTAAGAATTGTGAGATATAAAGTCAGAATTGTGAGATATAAAGAAAGAATTGTGAGATATAAAGTCAGAATTGTGTGATATAAAGTCAGAATTGTGAGATATAAAGTCAGAATTGTGAGATATAAAGTCAGAATTGTGTGATATAAAGTCAGAATTGTGTGTTATAAAGTCAGAATTGTGAGATATAAAGTCAGAATTGTGAGATATAAAGTCAGAATTGTGAGTTATAAAGTCAGAATTGTGAGACATAAAGTAAGAATTGTGAGTTATAAAGTCAGAATTGTGAGATATAAAGTAAGAATTGTGAGATATAAAGTCAGAATTGTGAGATATAAAGTCAGAATTGTGAGATATAAAGTCAGAATTGTGAGATATAAAGTCAGAATTGTGTGTTATAAAGTCAGAATTGTGAGATATAAAGTCAGAATTGTGAGATATAAAGTCAGAATTGTGAGTTATAAAGTCAGAATTGTGAGATATAAAGTCAGAATTGTGAGATATAAAGTCAGAATTGTGAGATATAAAGAAAGAATTGTGAGATATAAAGTCAGAATTGTGAGATATAAAGTAAGAATTGTGAGATATAAAGTCAGAATTGTGAGATATAAAGAAAGAATTGTGAGATATAAAGTCAGAATTGTGTGATATAAAGTCAGAATTGTGAGATATAAAGTCAGAATTGTGAGATATAAAGTCAGAATTGTGAGTTATAAAGTCAGAATTGTGAGACATAAAGTAAGAATTGTGAGTTATAAAGTCAGAATTGTGAGATATAAAGTAAGAATTGTGAGATATAAAGTCAGAATTGTGAGATATAAAGTCAGAATTGTGAGATATAAAGTCAGAATTGTGAGATATAAAGAAAGAATTGTGAGATATAAAGTCAGAATTGTGTGATATAAAGTCAGAATTGTGAGATATAAAGTCAGAATTGTGAGATATAAAGTCAGAATTGTGTGATATAAAGTCAGAATTGTGAGATATAAAGTCAGAATTGTGTGATATAAAGTCAGAATTGTGTGTTATAAAGTCAGAATTGTGAGATATAAAGAAAGAATTGTGTGATATAAAGCCAGAATTGTGAGATATAAAGTCAGAATTGTGTGATATAAAGTCAGAATTGTGAGATATAAAGTCAGAATTGTGAGATAAAAGTCAGAATTGTGTGATATAAAGTCAGAATTGTGAGATATAAAGTAAGAATTGTGAGATATAAAGTCAGAATTGTGTGATATAAAGTCAGAATTGTGAGATATAAAGTAAGAATTGTGAGATATAAAGTCAGAATTGTGAGATATAAAGTCAGAATTGTGAGATATAAAGTAAGAATTGTGAGATATAAAGTCAGAATTGTGAGTATATAAAGTCAGAATTGTGTGATATAAAGTCAGAATTGTGAGATATAAAGTCAGAATTGTGAGATATAAAGTAAGAATTGTGAGTTATAAAGTCAGAATTGTGAGATATAAAGTCAGAATTGTGAGTTATAAAGTCAGAATTGTGTGATATAAAGTCAGAATTGTGAGATATAAAGTCAGAATTGTGAGATATAAAGTCAGAATTGTGTGATATAAAGTCAGAATTGTGAGATATAAAGTCAGAATTGTGAGTTATAAAGTCAGAATTGTGAGATATAAAGTCAGAATTGTGAGATACAAAGTCAGAATTGTGAGATATAAAGTAAGAATTGTGAGATATAAAGTCAGAATTGTGTGATATAAAGTCAGAATTGTGAGATATAAAGTCAGAATTGTGAGATATAAAGTAAGAATTGTGAGATATAAAGTCAGAATTGTGAGATATAAAGTAAGAATTGTGAGATATAAAGTCAGAATTGTGAGATATAAAGTAAGAATTGTGAGATATAAAGTCAGAATTGTGAGATATAAAGTCAGAATTGTGAGATATAAAGTCAGAATTGTGAGATATAAAGTCAGAATTGTGAGATATAAAGTCAGAATTGTGAGATATAAAGTCAGAATTGTGAGATATAAAGTCAGAATTGTGAGATATAAAGTCAGAATTGTGAGATATAAAGTCAGAATTGTGAGATATAAAGTCAGAATTGTGAGATATAAAGTCAGAATTGTGTGATATAAAGTCAGAATTGTGAGATATAAAGTAAGAATTGTGAGATATAAAGTCAGAATTGTGAGATATAAAGTCAGAATTGTGTGATATAAAGTCAGAATTGTGAATTATAAAGTAAGAATTGTGAGATATAAAGTCAGAATTGTGAGATATAAAGTCAGAATTGTGAGATATAAAGTCAGAATTGTGAGATATAAAGTAAGAATTGTGAGTTATAAAGTCAGAATTGTGAGATATAAAGTCAGAATTGTGAGTTATAAAGTCAGAATTGTGTGATATAAAGTCAGAATTGTGAGATATAAAGTCAGAATTGTGAGATATAAAGTCAGAATTGTGAGTTATAAGTCAGAATTGTGAGATATAAAGTCAGAATTGTGAGATATAAAGTCAGAATTGTGAGATATAAAGTCAGAATTTGTGATATAAAGTCAGAATTGTGAGATATAAAGTCAGAATTGTGAGATATAAAGTAAGAATTGTGAGATATAAAGTCAGAATTGTGTGATATAAAGTCAGAATTGTGAGATATAAAGTCAGAATTGTGAGATATAAAGTCAGAATTGTGAGATATAAAGTCAGAATTGTGAGATATAAAGTCAGAATTGTGAGATATAAAGTCCAGAATTGTGAGATATAAAGTCAGAATTGTGAGATATAAAGTCAGAATTGTGTGATATAAAGTCAGAATTGTGTGATATAAAGTCAGAATTGTGAGATATAAAGTCAGAATTGTGTGATATAAAGTAAGAATTGTGAGATATAAAGTCAGAATTGTGAGATATAAAGTAAGAATTGTGAGATATAAAGTCAGAATTGTGTGATATAAAGTCAGAATTGTGAGATATAAAGTCAGAATTGTGAGATATAAAGTCAGAATTGTGAGATATAAAGTCAGAATTGTGAGATATAAAGTAAGAATTGTGAGATATAAAGTCAGAATTGTGAGATATAAAGTCAGAATTGTGAGATATAAAGTCAGAATTGTGTGATATAAAGTCAGAATTGTGTGATATAAAGTCAGAATTGTGAGATATAAAGTCAGAATTGTGTGATATAAAGTCAGAATTGTGAGTCATAAAGTCAGAATTGTGAGATATAAAGTCAGAATTGTGAGATATAAAGTCAGAATTGTGAGATATAAAGTCAGAATTGTGTGATATAAAGTCAGAATTGTGAGATATAAAGTCAGAATTGTGTGATATAAAGTCAGAATTGTGAGATATAAAGTCAGAATTGTGAGTCATAAAGTCAGAATTGTGAGATATAAAGTCAGAATTGTGAGATATAAAGTCAGAATTGTGAGATATAAAGTCAGAATTGTGTGATATAAAGTCAGAATTGTGAGATATAAAGTCAGAATTGTGTGATATAAAGTCAGAATTGTGAGATATAAGTAAGAATTGTGAGTTATAAAGTAAGAATTGTGAGATATAAAGTCAGAATTGTGAGATATAAAGTCAGAATTGTGAGATATAAAGTAAGAATTGTGAGATATAAAGTCAGAATTGTGTGATATAAAGTCAGAATTGTGAGATATAATGTCAGAATTGTGAGATATAAAGTCAGAATTGTGAGATATAAAGTCAGAATTGTGTGATATAAAGTCAGAATTGTGAGATATAAGAAAGAATTGTGAGTTATAAAGTAAGAATTGTGAGATATAAAGTCAGAATTGTGAGATATAAAGTCAGAATTGTGTGATATAAAGTCAGAATTGTGTGATATAAAGTCAGAATTGTGAGATATAAAGTCAAAATTGTGAGATATAAAGTAAGAATTGTGAGATATAAAGTAAGAATTGTGAGATATAAAGTCAGAATTGTGAGATATAAAGTAAGAATTGTGAGATATAAAGTAAGAATTGTGAGATATAAAGTAAGAATTGTGAGATATAAAGTAAGAATTGTGAGATATAAAGTCAGAATTGTGTGTTATAAAGTCAGAATTGTATGTTATAAAGTCAGAATTGTGAGATATAAAGTCAGAATTGTGAGATATAAAGTCAGAATTGTGAGATATAAAGTCAGAATTGTGAGACATAAAGTCAGAATTGTGAGATATAAAGTCAGAATTGTGTGTTATAAAGTCAGAATTGTATGTTATAAAGTCAGAATTGTGAGATATAAAGTCAGAATTGTGTGTTATAAAAGTCAGAATTGTATGTTATAAAGTCAGAATTGTGAGATATAAAGTCAGAATTGTATGTTATAAAGTCAGAATTGTGAGATGTAAAGTCAGAATTGTGAGTTATAAAGTCAGAATTGTGTGATATAAAGTCAGAATTGTGAGATATAAAGTCAGAATTGTGAGATATAAAGTCAGAATTGTGAGATATAAAGTCAGAATTGTATGTTATAAAGTCAGAATTGTGAGATATAAAGTCAGAATTGTATGTTATAAAGTCAGAATTGTGAGATGTAAAGTCAGAATTGTGAGTTATAAAGTCAGAATTGTGTGATATAAAGTCAGAATTGTGAGATATAAAGTCAGAATTGTGAGATATAAAGTCAGAATTGTGAGATATAAAGTCAGAATTGTGAGTTATAAAGTCAGAATTGTGAGATATAAAGTCAGAATTGTGAGATATAAAGTCAGAATTGTGAGATATAAAGTCAGAATTGTGTGTTATAAAGTCAGAATTGTATGTTATAAAGTCAGAATTGTGAGATATAAAGAAGAATTGTGTGTTATAAAGTCAGAATTGTATGTTATAAAGTCAGAATTGTGAGATATAAAGTCAGAATTGTATGTTATAAAGTCAGAATTGTGAGATATAAAGTCAGAATTGTGAGATATAAAGTCAGAATTGTGAGATATAAAGTCAGAATTGTGAGATATAAAGTCAGAATTGTGAGATATAAAGTCAGAATTGTGAGATATAAAGTCAGAATTGTGAGATATAAAGTCAGAATTGTGAGATATAAAGTCAGAATTGTGAGATATAAAGTCAGAATTGTGAGATATAAAGTCAGAATTGTATGTTATAAAGTCAGAATTGCGAGATATAAAGTCAGAATTGTGTGTTATAAAGTCAGAATTGTGAGATATAAAGTCAGAATTGTGAGATATAAAGTCAGAATTGTGTGTTATAAAGTCAGAATTGTGAGATATAAAGTCAGAATTGTGAGATATAAAGTCAGAATTGTGAGATATAAAGTCAGAATTGTGAGATATAAAGTCAGAATTGTGTGTTATAAAGTCAGAATTGTATGTTATAAAGTCAGAATTGTGAGATATAAAGTCAGAATTGTGTTATAAAGTCAGAATTGTATGTTATAAAGTCAGAATTGTATGTTATAAAGTCAGAATTGTGAGATATAAAGTCAGAATTGTATGTTATAAAGTCAGAATTGTGAGATATAAAGTCAGAATTGTGAGATGTAAAGTCAGAATTGTGAGTTATAAAGTCAGAATTGTGTGATATAAAGTCAGAATTGTGAGATATAAAGTCAGAATTGTGAGATATAAAGTCAGAATTGTGAGATATAAAGTCAGAATTGTGAGATATAAAGTCAGAATTGTGAGATATAAAGTCAGAATTGTGAGATATAAAGTCAGAATTGTGAGATGTAAAGTCAGAATTGTGAGTTATAAAGTCAGAATTGTGAGATATAAAGTCAGAATTGTGAGATATAAAGTCAGAATTGTGAGATATAAAGTCAGAATTGTATGTTATAAAGTCAGAATTGTGAGATATAAAGTCAGAATTGTGAGATATAAAGTCAGAATTGTGAGATATAAAGTCAGAATTGCGTGAAATAAAGTCAGAATTGTAAGATATAAATGTAAAATAGACTGACTTTTTTCTCAGAATTGAGAATCAGAGTTTATATCACACAATTCTGAGATAAAAAGTCAGAATTGATGTAAACTCGCAATTGTGAGTAAAAAGGTCACAATTACCTTTTTTATTTTTTATTCTGTGGCAAAAACAAGTCACCATAGGATCAACTTCAGAATCAGTCATGAAAGCCCTGATCCAAACCCTATTGAGCTTCTTATCTAACTATGTAACCTTCTAACTCAAAGTGTACTATCAATTTCTCTGTTATACTGTATGCATTATGCATGTTGTAGCTTAGCATAATGCCATTGCCAACTCTATTAAAATCAATTGGCAATTGGGAGCATTCACATCGGCAGATTTCAGTTATGATGATGGTAACAAACAGCAAGGCTCTAATGTTTCTTTCTCCTAATTTGATTTATTTTCCAGTTTCCTCACCACCCCATGCTTTCCCCAGCAATATTCTGGACATGCAGACTGGGATTTTTCGTATGAACAGAGAGAGGTAAAATTCAAGCCATTCATGTCTTTAAAAAAAGTTCTGCAGCAAAGTAATCGTTTGATTATATAAACTGTTTATGTTTATGCACATCTGTATTTTATCGCTTTTTGTGTGGGAAAAATATATTTATGTAAAATGCATTTGATATCAGACACTACGTCGAATGAAAAAGTTATTGCACTGTCCGTGAGACTTTGTTTTGCTTGTGTGCATTTGCTTATCATAAAGCTTTATCATTTCTGTAGTTTAAGTGCAGCTCTTTTGGAGAGAGCACATTTATCACCGAGGCTCAGAGATAAAGTCTAATATCCCCAGCAATACAGTAGCCTCTAAAAAATATTAACCGATATTTGTGCACAAAGTGCCTGAGTGGACAACTAATGTTGTTTATAACATGATTTCCATTAAAACAAAATAACACCTGCAACAAACCAGTTAATTGACAGTTCTTTTAAATAGTAAATACATACAAAACAACTGATTATGTGCTGATAAATGTGCAAAAGTCTTTAACAGTCCACACACAAATCACAATAGCTGTGACGAGACATTCACACATACATTCATTGTCACAGAGTCAAATCAGAATTACACTTTTGAAAAAGAAGTATACTTAAAGTCCCCCTGTAGTCAATCATTTTATCCCTTAAAACTCATCTCTGATCACCAAAATGACACATTTAAACGTTTTTCCCTTGAAAAAACCCCCTTCATGCATTAAAATATCTTGAATGTAACTCGACACCCTCGCCTCATTTAGTATGCGCGGTTCTATGAATATGCAAATGAGCCCCGCCTCCACTCACTCCCTCAGCTCAGAGATCCACTGGTTGACGATCACACGTTGATCTGATTGGTTACAAGGTCGTTTGTGACGTCAGAAACACCAGCGATTTCAAACCGTGTTTTTGAGACTGTCTTTGGTTCACTGCAGTTTTAAGGAGGAAATACTCAGCAATGCTGTCGACTTATGAACTTACACATGGTGTGTCTTAAAGCGTATTAAAAACACCACATAGACATACAAACAACATTAAAAGCTGGATTTTCACCACAGGGGGACTTTAAGTGTTAAAAGTTAAGTGGGACATTTAATTCATTTCAAATCAGTTAATTTAAAGTAGGCAGAAATATATTATAGTTTAAATGTATATTTATTAGTGCTGTCAAACGATTAAAATATTTAATCGCGATTAATCGCATTAATGTCATAGTTAACTCGCGATTAATCGCAATTAATCGCACATTTTTATCTATTCTAAATGTCTCTTGATTTCTTTTTGTCCCATTATTTTTTTCTCATTTTAATGCTCTTATCAACATGGAAAAGTGGATCGGCTTGCTTTGTGCAAATGTTTTTTATTGAAAACAATATTGGCATATACTGTTCAATTTCACACTAAAACATTATCACTTGGAGCAAATAATCTCTCACACAATATAACACTGTCCATCAATAAAAGGGTGAAATAAATACTGACGAGGTCCTGATATTGACGAGGGGGCGGAGAATTCGCATCAGCTGTGTGTGTGTGTGTGTGCTGGCCATCATCAAGTGGTATTCAGACTGGACGTGCTGCGATGATGATAGCTCAGTTCACAACGACAAAACACACAGATCACTTTGGTCTTGTCAATGGAACCATTTGGCAACTTTTTAAAAGTAAACTTTCCATTCAGAATCTTATTGGCATCCATTTCGGCGTCTCACGCTCGTCATCCACTCAAAACTGGACGTTTTGAACGTTCCTATAACATTCAGAAATAACGTTTTTATAACTTAATGGGAACGTTATGAAAACATTCTTATAACCTAAAATTGTTAGCTGGGGAAGAGGAGAGATTCGCGATTGCACTGAACACGTTTTAAGTGCAGGCATATTCTCTGAGTGAGCCCAGAGAAAATTCTTACAAGAGCAGCGTGTATCTGAGAGCGCGCGCGACTCGAGCAGAGAGTATCGTGCTCGGCACATTATATTCCGCGCGCGAGCAGAGAGATTCGCGCTCGCGCATCCGGCTCGCAAGCCCAAACAAGTGTGTGCGGCGTGTCTGTTGTTTTGTTTCCGGTCTAGCTAGATCCGCTTGCGCTTTCAAAACGTCCTCGCGCGCCGCAAGCCATTGAAATGAATGTGTTTCATAGCGCAGCGGCCCGCATGCCGTCCTGTTGCAAAAGCATGTGAAAAAAAACCTACAAAGTTTGCTAGGCCAAAAAGACCGTTAATCGCGCGATAAAAAAATTAACGCCGTTAAAATGAGTTTGCGTTAACGCCGTTAATAACGCGTTTAACTGACAGCCCTAATATTTATATTAGTTATTTCACCCGAAAAGCCGTATCCAGATCAGATGGAGGACCTGCACCTAGACACGACCACAACGCATGATGTAGTCAACCGGATCCAGGCCGTATCCAGATCAGATGGAGGACCTGCGCCTAGACACGACCACAACGCATGATGTAGTCAGCCGGATCCTGGCCGTATCCAGATCAGATGGAGGACCTGCGCCTAGACACGACCACAACACATGATGTAGTCAGCCAGATCCAGGCCGTATCCAGATCAGATGGAGGACCTGCGCCTAGACACGACCACAACGCATGATGTAGTCAGCCGGATCCAGGCCGTATCCAGATCAGATGGAGGACCTGCGCCTAGACACGACCACAACGCATGATGTAGTCAGCCGGATCCAGGCCGTATCCAGATCAGATGGAGGACCTGCGCCTAGACACGACCACAACACATGATGTAGTCAGCCGGATCCAGGCCGTATGCAGATCAGATGGAGGACCTGCGCCTAGACACGACCACAACGCATGATGTAGTCAGCCGGATCCAGGCCGTATCCAGATCAGATGGAGGACCTGCGCCTAGACACGACCACAACGCATGATGTAGTCAGCCAGATCCAGGCCGTATCCAGATCAGATGGAGGACCTGCGCCTAGACACGACCACAACGCATGATGTAGTCAGCCAGATCCAGGCCGTATCCAGACCAGATGGAGGACCTGCGCCTAGACACGACCACAACGCATGATGTAGTCAGCCGGATCCAGGCCGTATCGAGATCAGATGGAGGACCTGCGCCTAGACACGACCACAACGCATGATGTAGTCAGCCAGATCCAGGCCGTATCCAGACCAGATGGAGGACCTGCGCCTAGACACGACCACAACGCATGATGTAGTCAGCCGGATCCAGGCCGTATCGAGATCAGATGGAGGACCTGCGCCTAGACACGACCACAACGCATGATGTAGTCAGCCAGATCCAGGCCGTATCCAGACCAGATGGAGGACCTGCGCCTAGACACGACCACAACGCATGATGTAGTCAGCCAGATCCAGGCCGTATCCAGACCAGATGGAGGACCTGCGCCTAGACACGATCACAACGCATGATGTAGTCAGCCGGATCCAGGCCGTATCGAGATCAGATGGAGGACCTGCGCCTAGACACGACCACAACGCATGATGTAGTCAGCCAGATCCAGGCCGTATCCAGATCAGATGGAGGACCTGCGCCTAGACACGACCACAACGCATGATGTAGTCAGCCGGATCCAGGCCGTATCCAGATCAGATGGAGGACCTGCGCCTAGACACGACCACAACACATGATGTAGTCAGCCGGATCCAGGCCGTATGCAGATCAGATGGAGGACCTGCGCCTAGACACGACCACAACGCATGATGTAGTCAGCCGGATCCAGGCCGTATCCAGATCAGATGGAGGACCTGCGCCTAGACACGACCACAACGCATGATGTAGTCAGCCAGATCCAGGCCGTATCCAGATCAGATGGAGGACCTGCGCCTAGACACGACCACAACGCATGATGTAGTCAGCCAGATCCAGGCCGTATCCAGACCAGATGGAGGACCTGCGCCTAGACACGACCACAACGCATGATGTAGTCAGCCGGATCCAGGCCGTATCGAGATCAGATGGAGGACCTGCGCCTAGACACGACCACAACGCATGATGTAGTCAGCTAGATCCAGGCCGTATCCAGACCAGATGGAGGACCTGCGCCTAGACACGACCACAACGCATGATGTAGTCAGCCGGATCCAGGCCGTATCGAGATCAGATGGAGGACCTGCGCCTAGACACGACCACAACGCATGATGTAGTCAGCCAGATCCAGGCCGTATCCAGACCAGATGGAGGACCTGCGCCTAGACACGACCACAACGCATGATGTAGTCAGCCAGATCCAGGCCGTATCCAGACCAGATGGAGGACCTGCGCCTAGACACGATCACAACGCATGATGTAGTCAGCCGGATCCAGGCCGTATCGAGATCAGATGGAGGACCTGCGCCTAGACACGACCACAACGCATGATGTAGTCAGCCAGATCCAGGCCGTATCCAGATCAGATGGAGGACCTGCGCCTAGACACGACCACAACACATGATGTAGTCAGCCAGATCCAGGCCGTATCCAGATCAGATGGAGGACCTGCGCCTAGACACGACCACAACGCATGATGTAGTCAGCCAGATCCAGGCCGTATCCAGATCAGATGGAGGACCTGCGCCTAGACACGACCACAACGCATGATGTAGTCAGCCAGATCCAGGCCGTATCCAGATCAGATGGAGGACCTGCGCCTAGACACGACCACAACGCATGATGTAGTCAGCCAGATCCAGGCCGTATCCAGATCAGATGGAGGACCTTCTCCTAGACACGACCACAACGCATGATGTAGTCAGCCGGATCCAGGCCGGATCCAGGCCGGATCCAGATCAGATGGAGGACCTGCGCCTAGACACGACCACAACGCATGATGTAGTCAGCCGGATCCAGGCCGGATCCAGATCAGATGGAGGACCTGCGCCTAGACACGACCACAACGCATGATGTAGTCAGCCAGATCCAGGCCGTATCCAGATCAGATGGAGGACCTTCTCCTAGACACGACCACAACACATGATGTAGTCAGCCAGATCCAGGCCGTATCCAGATCAGATGGAGGACCTGCGCCTAGACACGACCACAACGCATGATGTAGTCAGCCAGATCCAGGCCGTATCCAGATCAGATGGAGGACCTGCGCCTAGACACGACCACAACGCATGATGTAGTCAGCCAGATCCAGGCCGTATCCAGATCAGATGGAGGACCTGCGCCTAGACACGACCACAACGCATGATGTAGTCAGCCGGATCCAGGCCGGATCCAGATCAGATGGAGGACCTGCGCCTAGACACGATCACAACGCATCCCTGAAGTGTCAGCAGAGGTTGTGTCAATTAGACTCTCCCCTTTGAAGGCCTCATCAACACGACAGCCATCGGCACTGATCCTCAACAAACTCGTCTCCATACCGGTGTGACTCCGATCTTCAAGCAGATGAACGGGATAATATTCTGATTGTTTCAATCCAATCTGACTTCTGACCTGTAATGCTGCCTGAATCATAATCATACACTGTTCGCTCGTTGGTCAGAGGAGAACTGAGAGACTGAGCCTGGGTTCTCCCAAGGTTTTTTTCTCCATTCCTATCACTCCTATTTCTTATTCTGTGTGAATTGGCCATTAATATTACATACATCCTGTGGTAAAATTACATTACTGCAGTCTCCATCTACCCTTGCAAAATTATAATTCTGTTCGAATAGGGCTTTTGTCACTGGTGCACATTCAGGCTCTGTTTGCTATCAGTTTTGGGTAACACTTGTAGGGTCTGGACCCATCAGACACACACTAATTATTCATTATATTCAAAGGTTTATGAAACTCCAAAACTAACATCCCAAATGAAACGAGCACAAGGGCAGAAACAAAGTGTCATGTTACAGGGCTGATAAGGAGGTTTTTACGACCACATTCCTTTGGCCACATGCACAAGAGAGAGACAATGGGAAGACAGAAACCCTCTTTAAAACAGACTTTTCTGCATTAATCATAGACTAACTGATCTATAAATGAACATGCATCATAGCATTGTGTAAATGATTTACTGTCTTGTGTATGATTATGTATATATTATACAACCAGCTAACGGTCAATGTAACCTCACCTGTATCATGCCTCCTACCTAATTAATCCTCATTTAATGACTCACACTTTGATGTATATCACCTTCTCTTAGAATGCAATGTGGATTTGTTATATCTATTTGAGAACAGTCTAAGCACGCTGGAGACAAAGACCATAAATCAACTAAGAGCCACTTTCCCTCTCAGACATGTCACCTTTCTTATTGGTCAGTCAACCCTTAGGGGTTGGATCTATCTCAGGCCTTATTAGAGACAGTCCACATGTGACCTCTCTCTCTTAGTTTTCTCATTCGGATGCAACACCCTGCTGCTGATACTGGGTAACCCCTCCCCCTCCACGGGGGCCCAGCAGGCCATGCTTTCATGCTCTCAAAAGGGAGTAAGACTGCCTTTTCTTCAATCCAGAAAACTGCTAGCCCTGGACTCACATTCAGGATGGAGAGAGAAGACTCTCTCAACCAACAACGAATGGAACCACCAACAACTCTTCCGACTTCCTCCCTTCTCCTGGGTGCTCAACGTGGCCTCAGCAGGGCCTTGACCAAACCTCATGTGCTTATGGAGAAAGATAACTTTCAAACAACTTCCACTTGCCACTGCCGGAACCCTCAACAACTTCAATTTTCCACAACTTCAAGAATTGTTCCCACTACAAATGCAAGTATTCAATTCAATGAAATGTGAAAATGAAATGCTGTTGGTTCTTCTCATAGTCAGATGGATCTTCTCCATCGTTACATCATTCCATCTCTCACTCCTTTTTCCTACACATGTATTTATGTATGTTTGTTTAGTTTATTCATGTTTATGATTTAGTTAATAAAACTTGTGCACTTTATGGTTTTGGTTCTGATTCACTGCTTGCAAACAACGTCTCTTTTACGATCTTGATCTTGCTACAGCCTCAAAGCGCTGTACATGCTAAGAAATAATTATTCTTCTGTGGCGGTGGAAGACACCCTTTTCTTAGAATAAATTAATAATCAAAAGAGTTAGTTGGACGAACTGATTAATTGATTGTAATATTAATTTAGCCATGTCAAGATAATTCAATTAACTGACCCACATATTCATAATTAATCATAACAAGTTATTATTGATTATTAATATTTCCCAGAGCTAAATTCCTTACACACTATATATTACAGTGTCCTTGTTACATTTGTTACATGTACTTACCATAGTAATAACAGTAAATTATGCATAATTACATGCAACTAACCCTCAACCAAATCCTAATCCTACCCTAACCCTACAGTAAGTACATGTAGTTAATTAATATTACTCAGTACTTAAATATATAATTGCACTGTAACAATGACACCTTAAAATAAAGTGTAACCCAGTTTTGCATTTGCAGTGTCTTGTTTTTGGATGTCAGAAGCTACTGGCCCCATCGGTCCTTATCCAAATCTCCATGAGCTCCACTGACCACTGGATTCTGCTCGGTCACTCATTAATTGGTCGATCAGCCAGCGTTCATCCCTCTGAAACAGAAATAAATGGAAAGCAACTGGCTTTCTGGCTCTCTGGTGTATTCCTGTGCTTGTTAGTGGCGTAAATTGTCTGGCGAAGCCTCCGGGGAGTTTTTCAGGAAACAGGTGTTTATTTAACCCGAGTCTGCAAATTGGCTTTGAGGGGAGAAAATTTCAGTGCACAGAAAGATAAACGGAGGAGGGGAGAGAGAGAGAGAGCGAGGGATAGAGAGAGAGAGAGAGAGAACGAGCGAGCGAGCAAGAGATAGAGAGAGATAGAGAGAGAGAGAGAGAGCGAGCGAGCAAGAGATAGAGAGAGAGAGAGAGAGAGAGAGAGAGAGAGAGAGAGAGAGAGAGAGAGAGAGAGAGAGAGAGAGAGAGAGAGAGAGAGAGAGAGAGAGAGAGAGAGAGAGAGAGAGTGAGAAAGAGAGAGATAGGCAGCAGGTAGTGAGGAGGAATATTTGCTTTGACAGGCGAGTCGATTAAGCAAATGTCCTTATCAAACGGGTTTGCTCATTCGCCAGTGTTCACAGCTGTGAGCGTGTTCCTCCGCTGGCATGAAAGTGGATTTAAATCAGATTTGGCCACATTGGTTGGGGGTGTCGCCCCGAACCATAATCGTTACTGAATCATGAATATGCTAATGAGTCCAGTGTTATTGGCTGACATGTTAATGCATTAAAGCTTTCACTGTTAATGTGCTGATTGTAGACGTCTCCTCTCTAACCCGACGAGCTCTTTTCAGTCACACTTCAATATCCAGAGGCATTCACTACTATATGTTCTTAACCATTTATTCAATTTACTTATTATGTAGGCTATATGTTGGATCAACCGTAACCCAAACATTACACCTATAAACCCTTTACTCATATAAACCTAACAATGCCTATACCATACACTTAGGGTTGCCAACCGTTCCGTATAATACGGAATCGTTCCGTATTTGACAAATAAAAGGCTTGTTCCGTATTGAAGTGATACGGAACGCACTTTGTTCCGTATTTTTGAGAATCAATTCAGTGCAAATCCATGACAGACGCATAGCTTCCGATATATGTCAGACAGACTTTGATGAATGAACGAAGACCCGCTGCTATAATGGCAAATTCGGGGACTTGGCTGGCGCCACCGCGCCATTGGATGTGCAGTTGCCGCAGCCTGAGCGAGCCAGACGCTCAATGTGCAAGCTGTGCAGCTGCAAATGCATTTTACAGTCTTCAGTAAATCGAGTAAAATGTGTTTCCGAAGACATTTGTAGGCTATGATAAGAAAAACTACTAAAAATTGTTTAAAAAAATTTTTTGCACCGGAAAGAACATTCTAGAAGTCTAATTCTATTGAATAAGTTCGCACAAGGCTACAGAAAACTGTTGTGTTTATTTTTCTTCAAATGCAGTCTAAGCCGATGAGTTTCGAATGTTATATGTTGTATTTGTTTAAGTTAAAAATAAAACGTATTATAATCTAAACAAATATATGGTTCATTTTTGGCAAAATGATCATGATAGCCTTTATCTGTGTGGTTAAGTCTTGTATATTGATTAAGCCTACTTTGCTATTCTATAAATATATAGGCCTAATAAGTTGCATTATAATATGATATAAAATGTATGAATTTCAGGGGGCATGTCACTACCCCCCCCCCCCCCCCCCCCCCCCCCGTTCCTTATTTCCATTTCAGAAAGTTGGCAACCCTACATACACTACATGTATACATGTTTCTAGAACGACATGTAGTTACACAGTAACAGGCCCACTAATGTGAAGAACTCTTTTGTTTTTCCACAGCTTTCTTCAACAATCGACGGCTCTCTACTTCCTCTACACACACACACACTTTGAAATGCAATTAAGTTAAATTTGAACTTTGTAAATATTTGTAAAAAAACAAACAAAAAACACAATAATTTTATTTTTGTTTTAGTCCAGGTCTTCATCAAAACAGTCTAATTTTACATATCTTCTTGGAAACTGGCCTTCCTTCAGCTGGTGTTTCCCACTCCTTACACGAATAGACCATACCAGACTCTTTACTTCAAGATCAGAAAAACACATCAGCAAAAAAACTAACAAAGCAGACCTGAATGTTGACTTCAGAAGAGACTAGACCAGAATCTTCACTTCAAGACTAAAAAAAAAAAAAAATAAAAAAAAAAAAAAAAACACGACCGGACCAGACCAAAACAAACCAGAAATCAATATATATATAAAAACTCAAACAAGACAAGAGCAGAATGTTAATTTCAGAACAGACTAAGAAAAAATAAATCACTTCAGAACAGACAAGACCAGATTGTTTACTTAAAACATATAATAAAAAAAGGCCGGAGCAGACCAGAGCAAAACCAGAACCAGACCAAACTAGACCAGAACAGACCAGACCAGACCAGACCAAACTAGACCAGACCAAACTAGACCAGACCAGACCAGACCAAACTAGACCAGACCAGACCAAACTAGACCAGACCAGACCAAACTAGACCAGACCAGACCAAACTAGACCAGACCAAACTAGACCAGACCAGACCAGACCAAACTAGACCAGACCAGACCAGACCAAACTAGACCAGACCAAACTAGACCAGACCAAACTAGACCAGACCAGACCAGACCAGACCAGACCAAACTAGACCAGACCAGACCAAACTAGACCAGACCAGACCAGACCAAACTAGACCAGACCAAACTAGACCAGACCAGACCAGACAAAACTAGACCAGACCAAACTAGACCAGACCAGACCAGTCCAAACTAGACCAGACCAAACTAGACCAGACCAGACCAAACTAGACCAGACCAGACCAGACCAAACTAGACCAGACCAGACCAGACCAAAACAAAACAAACCAGCCCAGATTGTTCACTTCAACATCAGAAAATCATGTCAGAAAAACCAGAACAGATCAAAACAGACCAAGATCAGACAAACCGACCCGAACGAATCAGACCGGAACAAACCAGAACAGAAATCTGACTTCAGAACAGACCAGACCAAAGATCTTACATTTAAAGAAAATCTAAAGAAAATCCCCAGGGCGTTGCAAAGTTAGCCAATCTTAGGCAAACTTCATGTTTATCTGAATATATAATTAATGCGCGCACACACACACACACACACACACACACACACACACATCCATTTTCAGTGATGAAAACATTAAATTCTACTCTTTTGAAAATGATGTACACTGAATCTCCTCACAGATTTGTCAACAGAGCAATACTCTGAATTATTCAAAAGCATAAGGGCTTGATAATAGCCAATTGTTCAGTCTTTATTATAATGCTGCTTTCTCTCTCGGCGAGCTTCCACTCTGTCCTCTTCTTTCAGTATGCTAATAGAAACACACGGTGACCTTCTGAATAACAGCCTTCTCTGGATTGTGCATTAGTTTACAATAGAGACAGAACTAAAAGTTATCGCAGTGCAATAATTGCAATGAATGACAACCACAATCTCCCTCAGCTGCACTGCAAATCGTGATTTTATTCCTCAACACCTTTGTCTTGTTTTCAAAATATGTTTCTGACCCCATTGACATACTTACTTCATGAACTCACTAAATGTTTATACCATTTTCAGAAAACAAGACCTATTATGCTTTTTACATTTTCATTTTTGTAATGTTCCTGTCTGAGCATGAAAAAGGTCTCCAAAGTTCTTCTCTATATCAGTGTCAGTGTTTCTGAACCCCATGAAACGCCTCCATTGTAGTCTTGAGTTTCTCCCGGGAACGAACACATCACAATATTCCTCATTATAATAATTAATATGCAGAATAAAGGGGCGGGCCTGGTTGAGTTAGTTAGTAATGTGTTAAACTGGTGGTTATGGTAAGGGGCGGGACATTTCCCAAACACACTCGAAGCGCTCGCCCAATCACAACACACTGCTCCAGCCGACCAATCAGAGCACAGTGTGCTTTTCAGGAGGAGGGGCTTCATAGAGACAGGAACCAATCAGGGGTGAGTTTCACGAAAGCATCGTTAACCAACTATGCTCGCAAGTTTCATCGTTATCATCAGTTCAACGAGTCGGTGTTTCCCGAAACCATCGTTCCAACGAACATTCACAAACAGCATCGCAGAGGTGTGTGTGTGAGCGACAGATCTCGAGCTGTGGTTAGAAGAAGAGTTTCGTGTTTTCATGACATGTGGACTCAATAAATCCTGATCTTGAGCAAAATAAGCAAGCTGACATTCAGTACAACCTGTGTCTTTTATTTAGAATACATACAAAAGTCATTTACGTGTTTTAGTTTGTCAAGAGATTTAAAGTGTAGTTGTTGAAGAGTGCGCATGTGTGAACGAGCTCTAGTGCATAAGAACGAGTCTATGATTGAATCTGGAAATAAAGCGAAATAACTGAGAAAAATGAGAAATATTCCTCAGATGCATGTCCGTAATTTATTAGCAAAACATCTAGCATTAATTCGATCTCAAACAGTTTCATTAACAGTAGTTATTACTCCTCCTGCGTGACGTCATTAACTAACGTGGTTGAACGACCAATTTATGACAATACGGTTTCGGGAAACAGTCGTGACTATAGATGATTTCTTCAACGATATATCGTACTATAGTAGTGAAGCATCGAGTTACAGCGCTGTACGGGAAACACCCACCAGAGCGTTACTGACAGACTGGGAAGAGAGGAGCCGCAAAAATGGAGAATATGAGGAGAATAATCAACATTCAAGCAGGAAAACCTGTTAGAGACTGAAAACACATCAAGACTTTCTAAAAGGGCGTAATATGGCTTCTTTAAAGGGGTCATATAATGCCATTTTTGTACAAGCTAATATGACTCTTAAGGGTCTAAATTAAACGTTTGTAATATACTTTAATTAAAAATTCTCATTAGTATTGTAAGAAAACACTTATTTTACCTGGTCAAAATCAGCTCTGTTTTCAGCACGCCGTTTCACTGCATATGCCTTTAAATGATAATGAGCTTTGCTGACTCCGCCTCTCTGTTCTGTGTGTACACGTTTGTAACTCAATAACACAATAACCATAACGCGTTGTTCAGTATAAACGTGGGATTATGAATTATATTGAGAACATCATACATAGAAAACATGCCGTAATGTACCCTGAGTGTAAACCTTAGACGCATTCATTGTGAAGCGTGCAGCTAGCGATTTGCAAAGATTAATATAAATATTAATATAAAGTTTAATAAAACGTTACACTCACTTCAGTTGTTCTAGAGGTTCAGCAGGAACACGAATATCTGGTACCGATCCTTTATTCATGAGCAGCTTCTTAGCAATTCCAGCTTTATACTGATCCTCGTTTATAAAGCAGTCTGGTGAGAAATGATTCGCGCAAACACGAACGCATTGACGTTGCTCGTGGGGAATATTCCCTTCGAAAACAAACTCAGCCACTGCGTCTTCAGCGGTTCGGATTCAGGAACATTAAAATGACTGTGTTCGTTATTACACCCAAGAACAGAACACCACAATCGCTTAGACGCCATTCTGCTCATAGACAGTGCTCCAGCATATCAACAATGAGCGCGCCGATCCGGTCCGCGCCGCGCAGACTATGATTGACAGCTCCCTCACGAGGGCGGGTCTGTGTTGAAACACTCCTGTCAATCAACAATCGTGGGAGGGGCTTCCGAGCGTGTGACGTCACACGGTCGAACGGCTTGATTTGAGACGGGAAAATATATAAGGAGATTAAAACAAAAACACTGGATGGATTTTTATCATTATATGATGGTTGTGTACAGGCACTGCCAACACACATTTCAGTACAATCAACTTGTAAAAGTGCATACCATTATATGACCCCTTTAAGAAAACAATACAATATCTCAATATCAGAAAACAATATCTCATGTAATTTTGCTTCTCAAGAATAATGTATCTTGATTTAAGAATGTTTAGATATTTGGCGCTGGAAAACAAGACAGAAATAAGTAAGAAAATCATACGCAGCTGAAAGTCTGCATTCAATTTTTACACTTTTGCAATTTTTCCAGGTATAAACTAGGACCACGTTTCTACGTGGAATTGAAATCCCGGCCGTGTTAGTTCTGAAGATAATCTGATATGACAGTATGATCACACGAGCACACACGGCACATCTGTGGTGTTTAATCAAGATTTATCAGAGCAATTACACCTCAAATGCTCCATCACTCGACAGCTGTGTGTGTGTGTGTGTGTGTGTGTGTGTGTGCCATGTTCAGGTATGCCAGTTTAACAAGGTGCCAGTCATGAGGAGATCCGTGTTCAGTGATGGTACACTGTTAGTTGTGCTGATATGTCAGGGTTAATGCTCTTCTGACACTCGGGTGGATGGATATCTCTATATAACCTGACTATAGCAACAACATATACATATCATAACACTTCACTTATGGGAATATCTTGTTAGAGCACTGACATCTGTCTCCCATTTTCAGTCTAACTATGGATGGAGATCTGCTCTAATGACAGCACAGATACTGTACATGTGTCTGTCCAACACCCTCTAAAACCCAAACCTTATAGAGGCTTACAGCTTCAAATCAACTTCATTGGAGAAATTGGTAAATGTAACTAACTTTTAATACGGTTATATCTGTTTCAAATTTGATAGACACATTTCTGAGACCTCTAAATGATCAAAACTTTGCTGAAAAACCTACAAAAAACATTCTACTCCATATCTTCTGTCGTCTGATTGATAGTTTAACCTTTTTAAGCAAAAGTATTTTTAATATAATAAAGTAAATTAAAGAATGACTTTGATATTAGTGATATTTCAAGATTAAGAATTACTTGACTGAAGAAACTGAGGTTTAGTTGATTATCCACATCAATAAAAAAAAAAAAAAAAAATCCTGCTTATTAAATACAATACTCTCAAACGCCATTGTATTGCATTATATGTTTTAAAATTGCAGAGATTTGATCATAAAGTAACCTATTTTTTTGCTCTGTTTGGGCCTCTAAATGAAATTGAGCTCATTTTCCCTCCATGTTATCACTATATTACTATATATAAGCCAAAAAATCCCAATGTATCAATTATGATACAAAAAAAAAAAAAAAAAAAATACATGCAAAGTTTTCTAAAGATTTCTTTTCAAAAAATCTCTCTCTATATTATTGATCTCCTGCATTGACAGCATTATATGAGAACTGAACTGAGCTGGACGATGACATCACGGTTTTCTCCAGTGCGGTTAAAAATATAAATATACTAAATTGATAAGTCGTTTTCAACAAAAATGAAACATCACTGAACTTACTTAAGCTGGACTGTGATGCTATTTTCTTCTGAAAACAAACTTTGCTGCATTATTTTCCTGTTATCTCTGTAAAGCTGCTTTGAAACACTTTGTGTTGTAAAAGCGCTGTATAAATAAAGCTGACTTGACTTGACTTCCTTTCTTAAATTATATTATATTATATTAATATATAAACCTATTATATAAAAGCTTGAGTTTAATATGATTTAGATTAGAAGAAATGAATACTTCAAACTTTTATTCACCAGGCGCATTACATTGATCAAACGTGACAGCACAGACATTTATATTGTTAAATGTTTTTATTTCAAATAAATTCTCTTCAATGAACTTTCTATTCATCAAAGACTGCTGAAAAAAAAATGGTCTCACAATTTCCACAAAAGTATGGGATTGTCAATGCAAAAATGTCATGTCATGTCATGATTTACTCATGTCGTTCCAAACCTATCTGGCTTTCTTAACATAAAACAAGATGTTTTGTAGAATGCAACCAAACAGTTCCGGCTCCCATTGACTTCAATTCTATGAACAAAACATTGGAACCAAAACTGTTTGGTTAGTAACATTCTTCAAAGTATATTCTTTCACGTTCCACGTAAGAAAGAGAGTCATACAGGTTTGGAACGACATGAGGAGGAGAAATGTTTTGCATTGATGATTCCTGTAACCTCAGAGATCGAGTTAAAAATCAATCCACCACTTGTTAAACACACTGAGAGTTTAGTGGTGAAAGAGGTCCAGTTCTGCACTTCTACAGAAACGCTTCATGATCTGGTAAATGTGGTGTATGCTGTGGAAGAATCTCTCACTTGTGTTATGCTCTGCTCTTGCTGGAGTGAATGAACTCGAGTCTGTGTTATAATGAACAGCCAGGTCTTCATTTATCTGCCGTTTTCATCCGAAGAGCCGTACATGTTCAGTCCTCCTGGAGTAACCCGGGGTTAAGTGACTCGCTCAGTGCTGGGATCGAACCAGCAACCTTCGGATTACCAACCCGTTTCAGCCCACGCACACCTTCCTTCTATTCTGAAATCTCTGACTCATATGGTGTGTGAATCTTACTGTAGGTGCACTGTAAAAAATGTCTAACCTCCAAACTCAAAATTGTATGGAAGCTTGTTTCTGCCACTGAATAAAAAAATCAAAACAAATAATTGTGAGATAAAAAGTCGCAATGACTTTTTATCTCACAATTGCGAGATATGAAGTCAGAATTGTGAGATATAAAGTCGCAATTTTGAGAAATAAAGTCGCAATTGCGAGAAAAAAAGACAGGATTGAGACTTTTTATCTCACAATTGCGAGTTTACATCTCACAATTCTGACTTTATAGTCAGATATATATTCTGACTGACATAATTGTGAGTTTATATCTCGAAATTCTGACATCTTTTTTTAGAATTGTGAGATATAAACTCGCAATTGCGAGTTATCAGGCCAATTCTAAGGAAAAAAAATACAGATTTTTTCCCCTCAGAATAGTTTATATCTCACAATTCTGACTTTACAACATGCAATTGCGACTTTATATCAATCAGTTCTGACTTTATATCTCTCAATTCCGACTTTATATCTCCCAATTGTGAGAAATAAAGTCAGAATTGTGAGATAAAAAGTCGCAATTACCTTTTTTAATTTTCATTCTGTGGCGGAAACAAGCTTCCATAAAATTGTCTAGTGACTGGTCACATCTAAATTTTTGTTAACACTTTATATTACAGTGTCCTTGTTACATA
>NW_026606667.1:1610000-1640000 GCF_029890125.1 Rhinichthys klamathensis goyatoka | reverse complement strand
ACTATGTAAAGTACACTTTGTGGTGCACATTTTGTAGAGCACACTTTGTAGTGCACACTATGTAAAGTACACTTTGTAGAGCACACTTTGTAGAGCACACAATGCAAAGTACACTTTGTAGTGCATATTTTGTAGAGCACACTTTGTAGTGCACACTCTGTAAAGTACACTTTTTAGAGCACACTTTGTAGTGCACACTTTGTAAAGCACACTTTATAGAGCACACTTCATAGAGCACACTTTGTAGTGCACACTATGTAAAGTACACTTTGTAGTGCACATTTTGTAGAGCACACAATGCAAAGTACACTATGTAAAGTACACTTTGTAGAGCACATTTTATAAAGTACACTTTGTAGTGCACACTATGTAAAGTACACTTTGGAGTTCACATTTTGTAGAGCACACTTTGTAGTGCACACCATGTAAAGTACACTTTGTAGTGCACATTTTGTAAAGTACACGTTGTAGAGCACACTTTGTAGTGCACACTATGTAAAGTACACTTTGTAGAGCACACTTTGTAGTGCACACTATGTAAAGTACAATTTGTAGAGCACACTTTGTAGTGCACACTATGTAAAGTACACTTTGTAGTGCACATTTTGTAGAGCACACTTTGTAGTGCACACAATGTAAAGTACACTTTGTAGTGCACATTTTGTAAAGTACACTTTGTAGTGCGCACTGCTACACTGAGCTCCAGAGAGACCGCAGGTCTTCTGTAATAGACGAGCACTGAATCAAAACTAAACTCTTGACTGAATAACTTTTGTAACTTTAAAAAGGGTTAATGTATATTTAATTAATACAATGAAGAATATATTAAATTGCATTACAGTTTATCTCATATCCATCTTCTGTTGTATTGATAGTGATGTTGGCCTGTTGAATGAGAAATGGATCCAGTCCATGTTCAATAGAAATGATTTGATGATGCAGAAATAAACTAGCTAGTTTAGCTTAATGCATCTATTTTTGAACTTTGCTCATTTTAAACATGCACAAAACAATAATTTATTTTAATTTTGGCAAAGTTCTAATAAGAGAACAAGTGAAGACAAGACAAATATCGGTATCAGAATTACTCGTTAGTTAAAATTGGTATTGTATTGTAAATAAATAAACGTATTAGTTTATCCCTAGTTAAAACCCTTTCATTCCAAATTTAAATGATATATTCCAAAGGCAGAATAATTAAAAATATTGTTTTCCAAATGATAAAAAGCAACTGTTGTGTTCTTGAAAAACAAAACAGTAAATAGTTATCATTGCTGAATGATTTTAAACTATAGATCGCACAAGTAACACATTTCACAGTAAATAAAAATCAATCGATATGAGTCTTCAACAAATGCCATTACCAGAGTCATACACTCCCACTGTCGGGCCGAACAGTTCTGAGAACAGCGAGAACGCGGGGTAACACAGAGCTAAACATGATTTAATAACACAATGAAAAGATATCTGATCATCGCTATAATCTCGGAAAGGGCCATCGCGCTGCACACACACACTGATCTCCTGCTAAAGTGAAGCTACACAGGCTGTATACCCGGTGATCGCTCGCCCTCCACTCGTCTAAGCACAAGTGTTGGTCTTGTTCTATTACTAAAGTCATCCATCAGTACAGTAAAACTGTCCGTGAACAGCCATCAATCAAACGCCATCAGCTCTGAACGCAATAGGAGAGCCTGTCACAGGGCGGGATTCATTTAGGCTGATCCAACCGATTCCTGTTGGTGACACTTCACCAGAGTCTGTGATTTATTGTTCTTTCAAGACTTTTATTCCCATAAACCTGAGCTCTGCTGCTGATTGGCTGTTTCTTGAGGGTCTGGGTGAAGAAAACAAAACAAAACAATATTAACGCTGTAAATAAAAATACTGATCAAGACTGTTAAACAGAACAAGAAATACAAATATTAAAATAATATGCTTCATGTGGTTACATCAAAATTGTTTATAAAGTGTAAAATATCAAAAGTTAGGGCTCAGTAAGAGTTTCAGTCAGCATAGACTGTTAAATTGATCAAAAGTTAAATTTTTAATGTTGCAAAGTATTTCTATAAATGCTGCTCTTTTGAACTTTCTATTCATCAAAGAATCCTGTAAAATAAAATGTATCAAGGTTTCCACAAACATATGAACTGTTTTCAAAATTGATAATAATTATTATGTTACTCATTAATTAATAATGAGCATCAAATCCTCATATTAGAGTGATTTCTGAAGGATCATGTGACACTGAAGACTGGAGTAATGATGCTGAAAATACAGCTTTGATCACAGGAATAAATTACACTTTACTGTATATTCAACCATATTAATACTTCACAATTTTTATTGCAGTTTCAGTGAGCAGAAGAGACTTTTTTCAAAAACATTTGTACTAATGTATACATACATGATTTTAGTTGAGGCAAAACTATTATGAATATAACTAAATCTACGCGACTACAACAAGTTCCACTAGCAAAAGTCATTTAACCCCTTAAGGGTCAGATGACCAGATAGAGACAGTTCCTTGTATATTTGTTTTGCATATTTATATACTTTACTGTAAATATCTAAATTCTCTCTAAATTGTATTGAATTGTGTGTATTGCACTACTGTTGAATGCCTAAGCCTCAACCAAATGCATTTCAATGCACAAATTGTCTTTGACATTTGTATACACTCACCGGCCACTTTATTAGGTACCCCATGCTAGTAACGGGTTGGACCCCCTTTTGCCTTCAGAACTGCCTCAATTCTTCGTGGCATAGATTCAACAAGGTGCTGGAAGCATTCCTCAGGGAGTTTGGTCCATATTGACATGATGGCATCACACAGTTGCCGCAGATTTGTCGGCTGCACATCCATGATGCGAATCTCCCGTTCCACCACATCCCAAAGATGCTCTATTGGGTTGAGATCTGGTGACTGTGGAGGCCATTTTAGTACAGTGAACTCATTGTCATGTTCAAGAAACCAATTTGAAATGATTCGAGCTTTGTGACATGGTGGAAGTAGCCATCAGAGGATGGGTACATGGTGGCCATAAAGGGATGGACATGGTCAGAAACAATGCTCAGGTAGGCCGTGGCATTTAAACGATGCCCAATTGGCACTAAGGGGCCTAAAGTGTGCCAGGAAAACATCCCCCACACCATTACACCACCACCACCAGCCTGCACAGTGGTAACAAGGCATGATGGTTCCATGTTCTCATTCTGTTTACGCCAAATTCTGACTCTAACATCTGAATGTCTCAACAGAAATCGAGACTCATCAGACCAGGCAAAATTTTTCCAGTCTTCAACTGTTCAATTTTGGTGAGGTCTTGCAAATTGTAGCCTCTTTTTCCTATTTGTAGTGGAGATGAGTGGTACCCGGTGGAGTCTTCTGCTGTTGTAGCCCATCCGCCTCAAGGTTGTGCGTGTTGTGGCTTCACAAATGCTTTGCTGCATACCTCGGTTGTAACGAGTGGTTATTTCAGTCACTGTTGCCCTTCTATCAGCTCGAACCAGTCTGGCCATTCTCCTCTGACCTCTGGCATCAACAAGGCATTTCCGCCCACAGAACTGCCGCTCACTGGATGTTTTTTCTTTTTCGGACCATTCTCTGTAAACCCTAGAGATGGTTGTGCGTGAAAATCCCAGTAGATTAGCAGTTTCTGAAATACTCAGACCAGCCCTTCTGGCACCAACAATCATGCCACGTTCAAAGTCACTCAAATCAACTTTCTTCCCCATACTGATGCTCGGTTTGAACTGCAGGAGATTGTCTTGACCATGTCTACATGCCTAAATGCACTGAGTTGCCGCCATGTGATTGGCTGCTTAGAAATTAAGTGTTAACGAGCAGTTGGACAGGTGTACCTAATAAAGTGGCCGGTGAGTGTATATGACAAATAAATCAACTTAACTTAACTTGAGGCTGGTTCATTTATTTATTTTCCCAGTGCATGTACTTTATGTAAACGTATATAGCTTTAATCATGGATCTAGTACGTGTTGCTCTCACAGATCCGAGGACTTCTGGCATCTTTGGTGAGAAACTGAAGTTCATGCAGACATTTTGATGGCATCCCTCAGCGCTTTCATCTAAACAATTTACCATACTAATGTCCAAACACAGCATTAGTCATAGTCACGTGTGGAGCCGGTCTGATGGTTTACTGCGCTGTAACGGTGATAAGATGAGACCTGTGCAGATGATTTTCCTCTCATTATAGGCTATATATATATGCCGGTCTGCGATGGAACCGCCATTACTAGGTTGAGTGTTACAAATTCATTCTCAAGCCCTTATTGCACAACAGAATTGCCATATAAATTCATGACGGATGCTGTCTGTGTGCTGGGAAATCTGCTGTGATGTTGTAAAAAAAAAAAAAGCCCAGCCTTCATAATAGAAACCAATATGGATTTTAAATTGATGGTTTGCTATTCGTTCATGTCACAGAAATGAAATGTTTGAAAGAAATGCTTTGTTTGAGCATGAAAGGGTTAAACAGGCTGTAAAACATGGCATTCTTCAATTGTTACCTTATAAAGCTATGTCTACCTGATTTAACCCATACAAATGTGTTTTGTTGTTATACATTAATGCATCTTGGTTGATTCAGCAACATTAAATCATATTTTTTAAGGGGTTAAACAGGGAAGAAAAAAATAAATAAATAAGAAAAACATTTTTCTGCATCTTCTTGAAAATACAGAATCTTTAGAAATACCGTAATCTTATGTTCTTAATATACAGTTGGGTGTGTATATGAACATTTGTCAGTGTACTGTAAGAAATTGACTGTGAAATTAACTTAACTAAATAACTGGCAGCAAGTGACAAGTAACTTACTGTAAAATAAAAACAGTATTTAACTGGCAGCAAGTGACAAGTAACTTAGTGTAAAAAAAAAAACAGTAATTAACTGGCAGCAAGTGACAAGTAACTTACTGTAAAATAAAAACAGTAATTAACTGGCAGCAAATGACAAGTAATTTACTGTAAAAAAAAAAAAACAGTAATTAACTGGCAGCAAGTGACAAGTAACTTACAGTAAAATAAAAACACAGTAATTGGCAGCAAGTGACAAGTAACTTACTGTAAAATAAAAACAGTAATTAACTGGCAGAAAGTGACAAGTAACTTACTGTAAAATAAAAAAAACAGTAATTAACTGGCAGCAAGTGACAAGTAACTTAATGTAAAATAAAAACAGTAATTAACTGGCAGCAAGTGACAAGTAACTTACTGTAAAATAAAAACAGTAATTAACTGGCAGCAAGTGACAAGTAACTTACTGTAAAATAAAAAAACAGTAATTAACTGGCAGCAAGTTACAAGTAACTTACTGTAAAATAAAAACACAGTAATTAACTGGCAGCAAGTGACAAGTAACTTACTGTAAAATAAAAACAGTAATTAACTGGCAGCAAATGACAAGTAATTTATGTAAAATAAAAAAAAACAGTAATTAACTGGCAGCAAGTGACAAGTAACTTGCTGTAAAAAACAGTAATTAACTGGCAGGAAGTGACAAGTAACTTACTGTAAAATAAAAACAGTAATTAACTGGCAGCAAGTGACAAGTAACTTACTGTAAAATAAAAACAGTAATTAACTGGCAGCAAGTTACAAGTAACTTACTGTAAAATAAAAACAGTAATTAACTGGCAGCAAGTGACAAGTAACTTACTGTAAAATAAAAACTGTAATTAACTGGCAGCAATTTACAAGTAACTAACTGTAAAATATAAACAGTAATTAACTGGCAGCAAGTGACAAGTAACTTACTGTAAAATAAAAACACAGTAATTAACTGGCAGCAAGTGACAAGTAACTTACTGTAAAATAAAAACACAGTGATTAACTGGCAGCAAGTGACAAGTAACTTACTATAAAATAAAAACACTGTAAATTACTGTATATTTCCAACCCGATCTCACGACCAATTCGTCTGAATTTGACGAGTGATTAAAAGATGGCTAATTCGTAACAATTCGTACGACCTCACTCGTACGAATTAGTACGATTTTTGCTAAAACGTACATATTTGACGAGTTGCCCAATTCGTATGAATTCGTACGAATGACCTACCCCTGACCCCGCCCCTAAACCTACCCATCCCGTGGGATTAGACAAATCGTACAAATTCGTACGAATGAGGTCGTAGGAATTCGTACGAATTAGCCATCTTTTAATCACTCGTCAAATTCGGACGAATTGGTCGTGAGATAGCGTTGTATATTTCACATGTGTTTTTTTACAGTGTAGCTCAAACACCAACATTTGAGATCTTTAGAGGAACACAGTCCGTCTGTGGAAGATACCGGAGTTTATAAACCCTGTGAGATTGATCATTACTGACCATAAGCTCAATCTCTGAGATAAAAATGGCATGACAGATCGTGGTAATTATAAATCATGACGGATTGAAAACGATCTGCAAGCCAAACCTGCAGCAAACTCTCATTAGTGGGTTGTCAGTGTTTTTAGCACGTCGAGCACACATACACGCTGCTGTGAGCCGTGTGTCACGTCAAACTGCTGGCTTATAAATGCTTGACATCCGTATGCCTCGTCTTTAAAATATATATGAACAGACAGACGATCAGTATCTGAGAACTGACCACCAATAAAGATCAAAAAGATGAGATTAGAGGTGAAAATGAGCTGTGAAAACAACCAAAACAAGAACTATAAATCATATTTTTAAGTGCGGTTTCATTCACAACATAATTTGAGATGATTATGCAACATTACCTTGGAAAAAAGACAACAGTATTTGCATCAAAGAGAAGTTTTCTTCCCTACTGTGTCGAATATCGAGTGAAACGCTTCTGGAACAAGAACAGATGTGGGCGGGCTTGATTGTGTCTGTGGGGAGTTGATTGGATGGTTGTGGTTTGCTATTGGCTGATCTCATGTGAGTGACAGGTTATAGCCCCGCCCACATCATCAGAGAAGAGAAGAGATGCTGCAAGAAGAACTGATTCTGACACTAAAATAACCTTGTGCTCTTGGTCTTGAGAGCTCATGTGAGTGTGTTCTGGATTTCAGTTCATGGTCTCAGTCAAGATGTCAGTCTATTTCCACTGTTCTTAACGCGATAATCACCTCCACTGCAGATCGGCACCGTACCTTCACCAATCCCCAAATCTCATTTCATTTCAAGCACTGAACGCTGCAATGGATTCATCAGTTTCAGATCCTTCAAATGGTTTTTGGAGGTAAAATTGTTCCAGGTCTAATGTTATTATATTGGTCTGGATCTGGGAGGCGTGCAAATGACTAGAACAGTTGTGTGTATACATGTTATACTGAATGCAGGTATCTATGACTACGCTGAACACACACTATGATTACAAAAGTGTTTTGCCTCATTTTGAAGATTTAAAAAAAAAAATTTGTACAGATGAAATCACATTCCAAGTCTGTCTCTATCAGTGAATTAACTTAGACGAAAGCCATAAAAAACATGTCAGTTATTTGAAATAAGACAAACGTCCACAAAATAAAACAATAATAATAACGTAAAAAATAAAATAAAATAAAATATAAAAAATATCATTTTTTATTTATTATTTAAGCTAGTTGCCAAGGCAAATTTCTCATTTTAATTGAATTTAAATGTATGATAAAATAACAAAAATAACTAAATAAACAAACAAACAAACAAACAAACAAACAAATGATGATAAAATAGCACTGGGATGCATAAATGAAACAAACAAACAAAAACAAGATTCAATCTTGGTTTTGATCTGAATCAAATCATCAGTTTGTGTTGTTCGAAACTTTTTAGTAAGATTGGAATACCTTTGATCCCCAAAAAATCTGGATTATCCTGATCCTGGATAATGGATTTCAGGAACGAAAATGAAATAAAACTTTAAAACTGGTCAAAATTACAACGTTTGTATCATGTCATGTATACACATTTCTATATTTATTTTGCTCTAGATTAGTTTTACTGTTAAAGTAATAAATTAGAAGTAGACGTTAGGCAACCTATTAAGCCTTTCAGTACAGTAAAGGAAAAACATAATTTTTGGCACTATAAAATAATCCCCCAAACAACTGTAAATATCAAATAAAAATATTATATTTAATTTTAAGTGTTTTTTAATCACTGTATATACCACATTGGCACAAACATATGAGAAGCACCAGTTAAAATACATTTTTAACAATTGCATCCCTTGTTGCATCTTTAATATTTGTTTGTTTTTGTTGTGGGTCACATGAGGAGCTACGGAAGCCCTAAAAGGACATGAGACGAAGGAAAAGCTGAATTTAAATGCCTTTGCTTTTTCTCACAAATGTTTTGTGCTCCCTAAGAAACTTTATGTTCACTCTTAATAAAAACTTTTGAGTTTTTTGCGAATAAACACAAAATTTCTTGGGGAACTTAAAACTTTCGTGAGAGAATGGAAAAGCATTATATTATATATTTCTACTCCCAGCTCATATTTTTTCATCACCATGTCCCTTTAGTCTCTCTGTAGGGGTCTGATTGCTTAAAGGAAATTGAAAATGGAAGGGCATGTTTGTTTGCTTATGTTGATTTCTTTCTCTTCAGATAATAAACACTTAAAGTGACCCACACTGTCTCTTCTACCTGTTGTTCTTAACATAGCTAACAGCCTGCAATTATGAAATGTAATTTTGCAATGTTGCTATAATCCAGCTTGTTTACATTTTGTATTTTATACTAATGTTCATTGACATGCTTTGTCCCTATCAAATACATAAACAAACAAACAGCCTTATTTGGAGCGCTGATATCTCAGGTTTGATAATCTGAAAAAGTGTGTATCTGGATCAGGGGGATCCAATCCTATTTTGCTTTGCAAACCCAACACAAAAGTAAGATGGATTGCCTGATCCTGATACTGGGTAGCAAAACATGGGAATTCCAAATCTAGATAATTCTGATCCAGATTAAACTTTTTGAACAACAGGGCCCAGCAGTTCCTCTAAACACATTTTTTGCTTTATCAACAATGACAAAAACAATAGTGTTGCATTTCTGCTCTTATAACCGATAGGCTTGCATTACTTACAATACAGTGTTCAGCACCACGGTCAGCGCTTACATTTAACCTAGAACAGTCCTGTGTTCAGCACCACGGACAGCGCTTATATTTAATCTAGAACAGTCCTGTGTTCAGCACCACGGACAGCGCCTATATTTAACCCGGAACAGTCCTGTGTTCAGCACCACAGACAGCGCTTACATTTAACCCGAACAGTCCTGTGTTCAGCACCACGGACAGCGCTTATATTTAACCCGGAACAGTCCTGTGTTCAGCACCACGGACAGCGCTTATATTTAACCCGGAACAGTCCTGTGTTCAGCACCACGGACAGCGCTTATATTTAACCCGAACAGTCCTGTGTTCAGCACCACGGACAGCGCTTATATTTAACCCGGAACAGTCCTGTGTTCAGCACCACGGACAGCGCTTATATTTAACCCGGAACAGTCCTGTGTTCAGCACCACGGACAGCGCTTATATTTAACCCGGAACAGTCCTGTGTTCAGCACCACGGACAGCGCTTATATTTAACCCGGAACAGTCCTGTGTTCAGCACCACGGACAGCGCTTATATTTAACCCGGAACAGTCCTGTGTTCAGCACCACAGACAGCGCTTACATTTAACCCGGAACAATCCTGTGTTCAGCACCACGGACAGCGCTTATATCTAACCCGGGACAGTCCTGTGTTCAGCACCACGGACAGCGCTTACATTTAACCCGGAACAGTCCAATGTTCAGTGTTCAATAAGACCTCAATTGTCACTAGTTAAAATAGTTAACTCATGATATCTGTAAATGTGTTTTAACATGTTACATTTGTTCTTTCAGATATTTAAAATGGCTTTATTACTAGTAACAATCACATTCAAAACTGTTCAAATTTATATCAAGAATTCACATCCTGGGAATGATTAAAAGTCAAAACGGCTTGCCACATATGTTCATGCATGCAACATTTAACGCTATTGAAAATAATATCAATCAAATGAAGCTAAAGCAAAACAATACAAATTATTTTACAAATCAAATAATGTTAAAAATAAATAAATAAAGACGCTCTCTCTCTCTCTCTCTTTATCTCTCTCTTTCTCTCTCTCTCTCTCTCTCTCTCTCTCTCTCTCTCTCTCTCTCTCTCTCTCTCTCTCTCTCTCTATCTCTCTCTCTCTCTCTCTCTCAGTCCCTCCCCTTTCTGTCTGCCATCACCCTCCTATCCGATCCAGTAAAGTGATGCTCGGCGCCTCCTCCTCGTTTCTCTGCGCGTTTCTCAGCAGTCAGTCGGACTCTCCGTCTCTCCATCGGATATTTCCCCCTGTTTCTCAGACGCTGTTCTGCGACCCGAACCGCCGGATTTGTCCCTCTTGAGCATGAGAGGAACCGCTGACCCGATCGCACACCATGAGCTTCGGACCCGGAGCCTCAGCCGAACTTTAAAGCAGCGCGGAGCGTCATATTCCCGATTCACGGGAGCAGCAGTTTCAGGTGAGTCTTTAATGAAGCATGTGCAACTCAATAGCGAAAGGGATTTTAAATGCAGCACTTCACTGAGCTCCAGTGCGCGAGTGTGTGTGTGTGTGTGTGTGTGTGTTTCTGCACGGATTGAAACTGGACTGCAGATGCTTCCATTATCCGCGCGCGCGTGATCAGATCTGTTTTCAGTCCACGCATTGCTCATTGTTGCATTACAGAAAGCAAGTTGATGTGTGTGTGTGTGTGTGTGGTTTGATGCTGTCCTTTTGCTGAGTCAAACCATGCTAAGCATAAATGAAGTATGAAAAATGACACCATATGCGTTTGGAGAGGCTGAGTGGATCAGCTGCTCACTGGACGCTTGGAGGACGTCAACACTGTTTTCTCCTTTGTATTTTTCCTGCTGCATCTGCAAAGTCAATAAACATGCACACACTGCAGTGGAGAGCACAGCCAGGTCCCCCTTCGGGCCTGTGTCTCGCTGGCAGTGTGATGCAGAAGGGTATGAAGTGTGCACACTCGCATTAATCTCACGAGCATGTGTGGCCGGTGGAGAGATGCGAATCTGTGTGTTTGAGGGCACCGAGAGGCTCAGAGCTGGAGGTGAACTGGTGTGAATGTGTTTCTGACGCGGAACTGTTGGGGGAGCTCTCGCGCTTTATGCGCTTGATGTCAAATTTGACTTTGAAGCTTTTGGTAATTGAGTGATTATGATGGACACAAAGCGAATGGCGCAGCCGAGAGTCCTAAAGAGTTTTTCCGGGATGCATCCCATTACTGGTGCCGTGAATCAAACCTGGTCGATATGCACTTCTATTATAATATTATGCAAAATTATGATGTCCGTCAATTTTAATGATCGGCCCACACGCCGCAAGCTCTTAGCTGCTCTTTGTGGCCTAATTTGGACTGTGGCAGGGGGTGTTTTTTCTTCTTCTAAAGACCTAATTATATGCAATTGATTTTTTTTTTATAATAATACTGTAGCAAAATGACCAGTTTGCATTATGTGGCAATGCCATTTTTTTCGTTCACTCTCGCACTGAACTTTTTACTTCAGTGAATATATATTCGTGATTAGAAAAACCTATTGGTTATTATATAAGGGGTGAAAAACACGTTGACTACAAGTGATGGGGCATTTTGTCACACTATACGGGGTAACATACTGATTTCAGTCATGCATTCACATCATCTGTCTAACTGGAGGAGGATTTTTTTTAATAGATTTTAATCAACTATTTTATTTTTGAAACAAGATTTAGAACAACATGAGGGTGAGTAAATGAAGAGAGAATTGACATTTTTGGGTTAACTATCTTTTTAAGCTCAAATGTTTAACCAGTTTGCATTATTTAAGCACATTTAACACATTCCCCAATAGTGTTGCATGTTGCAAGTACAGCATCTATCTAATTGAAAGAGGGAAAACATATATATATTTGTTAAATATATATATATTTTTTAACAAAGTTCGACAGATGACAGTTTGAATTATTGTAGCACACATTTCCCAATCGTGGGGCATGTTGTCACACTATGGGGAAATGCAATTTTTTTTTTTTTTTTTTTTTTTACATGACACATGATGATCCCTTTAAACTACAGGTGAAACTCGAAAAATTATAATATCGTGCAAAAGTTCATTTATTTCAGTTATTCAACTTAAAAGGTGAAACTAATATTATATAGACTCATTACATGCAAAGCGAGATATTTCAAGCCTTTATTTGTTATAATTTTTTATGATTATCGCTTACAGCTTATGACAACCTTTTCACAATATTCTAGTTTTGAATTTGGGGTTTTCATAAGCTAAAGCCATAATCATCAAAATTATAACAAATAAAGGCTTGAAATATCTTACTTTGCATGTAATGAGTCTATAATATATTAGTTTCACCTTTTAAGTTGAATTATTGAAATAAATGCACAAACTTTTGCACAATATTCAAATTTTTCGAGCAAATTTTTAGAGTAAAATAACCAGTTTGCATGATCTGAGCAATGCATCTTTGATTCGCCCTCTCTCGCTGTAAATGCACACTAACCCCAGACACGCATTAATGTCTAAACAACATGTTGTCTCACTATGGGGAAACAGACTATTGTCAGTCATACATCTAATTAAAAGAGAGAGAGAGAAAAAAACCATATATATATAAACAAAGTATACCAGATGACAGTTTGCATTATTTTAGCACACATTTCCCAATCATGGGGCATGTTGTCATACTATGGGAAAATGCAAATACAAAAATATATGTATAGATTTTTTGACATGACAGATGATGGGACCTATAAACAACCTGTTTTATGCTAAACAATTATAGTACCAGTATGCATTATCTGAGCAATGCATTTTTTATTCGCCCACTCTCGCATTAAATGCATGCTAACCCAGAAACGCATTGATGTCTAATGAGCTAAAGGCACAAACAAGCCGCACTAGTGACCGTTTCAGAAGCTCAAGGCAAAGAGCTGCGACCCAATGCAAACACTTCACACATCTGACGTTCAGCGCCACACCTGCGCCGGACCGACCGGTACCTGTTCTGATCGTCCTTCACGGAGGCGGATAGAGAGAGAGAAGCAGCCTCTCACACGCTCTCAGAGCTGTGGATGGAGACCATGAGCAGAATATCAACGACGAGAGAGCTTTGGCCGAGGGAATAATGAGCACTGTCTCTTCTGGCAGGAGGAGCGAAGGCTGCAGCTGGGGGTCCTGGCGTCCGGGCCCTCAGGAAGAACACATGCGCTCTACTGAACGCCTGCTTGTTTATTGTGCGGGATCGTAAAGATGATGAGGCTCAGGGTACACTGTAAAAAAAGAAAAACGGTAAATTTACGGTAAATAAACAGCTGGGAGAAATTTACCGTAAAAAAAATGCGATAGCAACATATAAAGTTTTATGGACTCACCTTAAATTTACAGAAAAAAAAAATCATTATCTGATATAGTGTTAATATACTGACCTTTTCAAGTACTAATATCCGTTTTGATATTAGTCCAATCACAGCGGTGATGAGAGTCACATGATCAATCAAAGCTCATCACAAGCAGTTTAACCACATTAAAGTTAATATTAATATATGGAAGCTGCACGGTTTCATTCACACAAACACTGAACACCATAATGGTAACACACATGAAATTTAAAAAATTTACATTATTTTAAGAACATTAAATGTAACATTAAACCCTAATGTACATAACTGATTAGAAAGAAACAGTTATTTCAACAAAAATACAATACATGTGAAGTCTCACGCTTGGAATTGTGGGAATGTCAATGTACGTTTTTTTCACTGTAAATTATACAGACTTGTTATTTTTCACTTCCAAATACTGTAAATTTAGCGGTATTTTACTGTGAAATTGCATTAAATGTGCGATTAGATCCATCACAGTTATTTACCATATATAGTACAGAAACTTTGTTACTTTGTTAACCAATTAACAGTTTTTCACCCTAGCATCTTTTCCCTGTTAAAATCACAATAAATGTTTTAAAAAAAATGTATTACAGCTTTTTACGTCTACACGACACTTTGTGGTTTTCGTTTACAGACGACAACGTTGCCAAAGCGATCCCCAGTCAGGATCTGTAAATATAAATAACTAAAATCGCTGTATTCTGCTGCCAGGCCAGTAGGAGGCGATGCCACTGTAAAGAAATGCCATGTGCCTACATACAGTAGCATTTGCATGACGTCACCGTTTTCAAAAATCAGAGTTTTTGGAGTTTTCACAGAGATAATAACTGTATCGTTTTAATAACTACACTTTGAAACCAGTTTTCAAAAGTTTACGGTTTTAGTATTAAAATGAACGGCCAAAACGTTTTTAGTTGAAAACAGCCCCTCGGATGCATTAGTTTGATTAATATGAATCCCCGCCTTTACAAAACAATGAAAATAAATGTGTGACTCCCAGGAAGTGACATCACTTGAACTGCTGACTATTATTTGCATATATGCGGAAAATAAAATGTAGATGTAAAAGAGGTGATGATAGCTGAGATATTAGCAAATATGGATTAATGTATCACTTTAAGGCTGATTTGAAACAATCTGTATTGTAAAAAGCGCAATATAAATAAATTGACTTCATTTTCCAAATGATTAGGGAGAGCGGGGCAAGTTGTCACACCGTTTACTCCAGTAAGGTGGATTTATCTGTGAAAGTCAGAGTAAATACCTTCACTACAAACACATTTGCACATTTCCATTGTTATTGTGCAGGAAAAAACAAACAAAAAAACACATTCACACACACTGACTCCTATAGTGTGGGCCATGTTGTCACACTGTATGTGATTATTTGGATTCTGTCTTTAAAGATATAATTCACCCAGATGTGAAAATGTATTTACGAGAAGATATTTTGAAGAACATTGGCAATCAAACAGTTTTGCTGGAGATTTGTCTTTGTACACTTTAAAGACAAAACACAAACAAACATGCATATCTCAAAATATCTTAAATCTGGCCCAGATCCGGCCCAGATCCGGTATGTGTGGAATCAACGTGTACCAGATCTGGGCCGACGCTATGTCGAGGTTTGGGATTTATAAAATAAAGTAGGGGAATAAAAGATGACATAATGTTCATTTTTGGGTGAACTACCCCTTTAGGCAGATTGTTTTAAGATAAATGTGAAAAAAATTATCGTGATTTTAACGGTAAAAGACTGTAAAAATGCTACAGTGAAAAACTGTTAATTGGTTAACAGAAAGTTTCCTTACTACGGTAAATAACTGTGATAGATCTAATGGTACATTTAATTAAATTTACAGTTTTTGAAAGTGAAAAAGTAAAATTAGGGTACATTTAATGTAATTTTACTGTAAAATACCGTTAAATTTTTTTGAAAGTGAAAAAGAACAACTCTTTGTATAATTTACAGTGAAAACCCGTAAATTCACATTCCCACAATTCCCTGCGTGACACTTCACATTTGATGTACTTTTGTTGAAATAACAGTTTCTTCATAGTTTTCTTAGTTTTTTTCTTCTAATCAGTTAAGTACATTAGGGGTTTATGTTACATTTAATGGTGTTAAATTAATGTTTATTGCATTTTTAAAATTCCATGTGTGTTACCATTATGGTGTTCAGTGTTTGTGCGAATGACACTGTGCAGCTTCTGTATATTAGTATTAACTTTAGTGTGGAAAAGATGCTTGATGAGCTTTGGGTTGATCATGTGACTCTCATCACTGCTGTGATTGGTGGTTGTCAGTGTATTACAATCGTACAAAACAGATATTAATACTTCAATAGGTCGGCAAATTAACATTATATTCAGATAATGAAATACGGTTTATTACTGTAAATATTAAGTTAAGTCTGTAAAACCAATAACGTTGCTACCGTATTTTATACTAAATATAAGATTGCATGATAATTAGTTGTGAATATGCACTGTAGCTTTGTCCTGGATGTGACGCTAAAGCCTTTTATTGCCAGAGAAATGTCCTGACTCCTGACTCTCTGTCATCGCAGCCTCGGCTCTGCTGTTCTGATTAATTCAAGACTTTAAGCAGATAATACCAGCACTTCTCTCTCTGGGATATGCTAATTGCAGAACACGGTATAAAGTCGATCTCTGGGTTTCAGCAATCTCAGAACACCCTGTGTTAACAGAAATTAGCTAGCTGCTAAAATTAGCCCGCTGATAATAATCCCTCTATGCTAATACACTAGATGAATATCGTCAAATCAACTGATCCAGCTTGCAGAAATCATCTTAGGCTTGTACCATTAATATAGACGCCGGAATCAAACATTTATGGGTCAAATATTACACAGATTCTCCAGTGACGCCACAGAGAGTGGCATTATGAAGACGTTTGGCAGAATTTGTAGAAAGAAAGAGAGAAAGAACAAAAGAACGAAAGATAGAAAGAAAGAAAGAAAGAAAGATAGAAAGAAAGATAGAAAGAAAGAAAGAAATGATAATAAAAAAAATGAAGTTAGATTTTAATTATATTGAACTTTTTATTATTTGTAAATAAATAAATAAATAAAAATAAATATTGATAATAATAATATAAATAAATAGAATCTATTACATTTAAATCATATTGAACTTTTCATTATTTGTAAATAAGTGAATAAATAATAACAATAATAATAATAATAACAAATAATATAAAAATGAACTTTTTATTCTTTGTAAATAAAAAAATGCATATTGATAATAATAATTATAATAATAAATAGACATAAAATATATATTGCTAGACTTTAATCATATTGAATATGTTTTATTATATATATATATATATATATACAAATATGTATATTATCATTATTATTATAAATAAAAAGATATTGTTAGATTTTAATCATATTAAAAAAAAATATTATTTAAATAAATAAACATATAAAGGAATATTTAAAAAAAAAATGTTTTGCATTAGTATCTATAGTTTAAATATATATGTACAGCTCTGAACAGTAATGACATTACCCTTAAACATGATTAGTGCAGTTACATTTATTAATTTAATACTTACCTTTGTTTATATAATTCACTTAATTTGACAGTGCGATTTAAGGCGAATATACATATTTTTTAAAGGTTAAAGGCTTCTAAGATAGGACACGATTATTATTTTATTACAGTTAATTTTGCATTCATATTTTAGTTATGTTTGCTTTTGCAATTCCAATCCATTTTTTATTTTATTTCAGCCAACAAGAGATGTTTACATTTAGTTTATGTTTACATTTTATAATCTCCCTCATCATTTCATCAGTGCATTAGATATAAAGGGCTCCTGTGACACTTTGAAGAATAACTTTATCTGAAATATATAATATCATATTTCTGCGGCCTCTGAGGATTGTAACTGGATTGTTCTGGGCTTAGGGAGTTTTTGATTAGGCTATTAAGAATATTAGCTGTTATGAAAGTGACTGCAGAGCTTCTGTTTCATATCATTTAATAATGTTTCTGAAATAAGTCTATCAGCAAAGCTGGAGGAAATATGTGCTCCATTCTTTGAAGAGATGATCTGATTTGAGCAATTATGAGTCAAACGACACGATCAAATAAAAAGGCCAGCGTTATGAAATGGAAGCGAATATAAAAATGCCTCAGGATTGATAATATTGTGCCGTTTCAGATCATATAATATGCAGGAGGTTTTCTCTGATGGTCAGTTATCTGGTAGAAGTCAAAAAGATAAATAAAAAATACAAAATTACACAATAAAGTTTCTTACATGTGACATTTATGTTCAAAAGTTTGAGGTCAGTAAGACTAAAAAATAATTATAATAATACTATAATTCAGCAAGGACACATTCAATTGTTCAAAAACATTTATAATGTTACAAGAGATTTCTATTTTGAACTTTCTATTCATCAAATAATCCTGGATTTAAATTTTTTTTTAAATATGAGTGTTTTCAACATGCAAATCCTCATATTAGAGTGATTTCTGAAGGATCATGTGACACTGAAGACTGGAGTAATGATGCTGGAAATTCAGCTTTGATCACATGAAATAAAATATATTTTAAAATATATTCACATAGATAACAGCTGATTTAAATTGTAATAATATTTCTCTATTTTTACTGTATTTTTGATCAAATAAATGCATGCAGTCTTGTGAGCAAAAGAGACAATACCGCAACTACAACATGTTGATTACACTTTACTTAAAGCCTTTATACTGTATGTTGCATTACAATCAAAAAGCATTATAATATTTGCAGAATCCTTGTTACATCTGAAATTGTCATTATACTTTCTAAAGGTGTAGCAATGAATAGATATTACAATGCATTATAATTACAATTATTCATGATATCATACAAGGTGCATTACAAGGCATAATGCATTAAAAATTAATACGTATTATATATAAACGCTCTGTTACAAACAATTTGATAATGTTTTGTCTATAAATGACGGTTATATATGGATAATATTCAGATTTTTCTTTTTTTTTTATGTGTGAATGTTAAAACTCATAACATTACGAGTGAACCTCAAGGAAAATATGTAAAAAAATAAATAAATTCCATGTCAAGACCCCTTTAAATGTTGATTTCATGGTTGCTGGATGTGAAGCGTGTGGCCCTTGGAAAGGTGGGCGCCCGGGTGCCCGACGACTGCTTTAGCTTGATCTTCATTATTGATAAATTATTAAAAGCCATGGTCATTTGCTGCGGTTAACCTCAATAATTCATAGAGTTATGTAATGAAAGGTCTGAATGAAAGGCTGCTAGGAAACACTGGTGAACGCTTCATATGAAGCCCGACGCCAGCCTCACCGCTGGGGTTATTAATAAACAATGGAAACCTGTAGTGGAGAAGAGGTGGATGTGTTTCTCCAGCTGGCTCGACTTACCCTCGGTGTTTACAGAGAGCTGATGATGAACACACAGGAGAACTGAGTCTATGATACTGTAGATTCTCTGATGGATCGGTTGAGGCTTTTGCGACACATTGAAAAGACAAACTAGTCCCTCCTCTTTAAGTCTCAGTTACACTAATATACAGACAGTAGCCCTTGTGTTATGTTGCGGGTCAATTTGACCCGTTTCGATTTTCAAGTTGTTGGAAATACTGGTTAACCTTTGTTTTTTTTTCTTGATATTTTGTGACTTTTTCTCATTTATCATGATGAACATGCATGCAAAGTTTCAACATGCTGATGTGTTTTGACATATACAAACAAAATTACTGTTACGTTCGGGATGTTCGCGGGTCAATTTGACCCTCATAGGCAGCCATTCAAAAGCAACTGTACAGACACAAAATAAAAACATTTATTTTCTGTATGTCAGGGCACTTCAACTCCAGTTCTAACGTGCAAGTGCATCTAAAAGTGCTCTAACCCTAACCAAACACACTTGAAAAAGCTAAAATTACAGTGTTCAGAATTATTTGCAAATTACAGATGAAAATCTTTGTCATTCAATATTCAAAATATCTAAAATACCTAGCTTTTAACCAAAACTTTTATGTAGGATTTTCAAAGGCAGATTCACAGAGCCAATAAATAAAAAAAAAAAAAATTATTTGATGTATGATTTTGTTATGTTTGGTTTCTCACTTCCCAGTGAGTGAATAATGAAACTAGGACAATAGGTCTTAGGAAAACTAGGGAAAGTTAACTTAGGAAAATGAAAAATTTTCATTATACAGCAAATGTTTTTTGTTCAGTTACGATGTTCAAAGCATAAAATGTAAAAAAGGACAAAAAAAATATATGCAAAAAAAATCAGTATACTGTTTATTTTCCAATTTTGTCAAAACAAAACTGTTTTAAAAAATGTTTTAAAAACATTTTCATAAATCATATTTTCAGATATAATGTTTTTGTAATGTTTGACAAATGTTGATATTAAAGGGGTCATGAAATGGCTTTTTAAATTGTTTTATATTGTTGTCTGAGGTCAACTTATGACGTTCGCTTGGTTTTTACACTCAAAAACATCCAAATGAATAAGTAATAGGCTATTTTCTACCCTAGTTTTGAGCCTAGCTCACAAACGCTCGGTTTTTATGGGCGTCTCGCATTGAAGACTTGGAAGTAAACGCCCACTGCTGTGAGTGGATAACAGTTTTGCATATTATAATGAGCTTCGTGTAATGCGCGAATCGGTGGGCGGGGCTAAACCGGCCGTGTTGAAGTAGGCGTTGATCTTCTTCTGCGGGGGTGGTGTTTTATCCTCTTTGTCGTCATAGTTCCCCACTTTGAAAAACGAGTCTTTGCTGAGCCTGGTGTCAATAAAAGCTTTTATTGGAGTAACAAGGACGTTTTCAGTTCTGAAACTTACAGGATATTCTTATAATTTGATGACCTCTTAGATGTCAAAAGCTCAAGGAAAATTTGATTTCTCAGTTCATCACCCCTTTAAAAGTTTACAGTTTGTATCTAAATCTTTGTTGTTTTTCATAGTGTGATTTTTGAGGAATTGTATTGAATCCAATCTGGGTCAATTTGACCCGGTCCATAAGGGGAGTACACAGAAATCGAACAGAACACAAGGGATACGGAGGCACCCAGGGCCGGATTATCCAATGGGCATTATGGGGCCAAACCAGTGGAAGAAAAAAAATCTTTCTTTTTTCACATTTCCAATAACAGAGCGTATATTTGCACTAAGTGCCTGTCAAACACACCTGCCAGTAAATATCTACAGTGGCACAGGTCGTCGTGTGTGAGGTGCTTGATAGCAGCGTTCGACCCGAGTTCGAATCCGCCTTTTGCTGAACTCGCTCTTCTCCCTTTCCCCAACACATATAAGATGTAAAATGTATAGCCTAACATAAAGGTCTCTAGCGTTATATTTTGCCAAAGAACTCAAATCGAATCCGTGATATGGCTTTGTGCCTTTATAAAACAGCAAGACTTTAATTAAAGGGATAGTTCACCCCAAAATGTAAACTCTGTCAGTAATTACTCTCCCTCATGTTGTTCAACCCCGTAAGACTTTCGTTCATCTTCAAAACACAAATTAAGATATTTCTGATTAAATCTGAGAGCTGGATCACTCCTCCATAGGCTTCTACGGGATTGAAACTTGCCGGCCCAGAAAAGTTATTAAAGACATCGTTAAAATAGTCAGAGTGACTACAGTGACTCAACCTTAAAGGGGTCATATAATGCCATTTTTGTACAAGCTAATATGATTCTTTAGAGTCTAAATTAAAAGTTTGTAATATACTTTAATTACAAATTCTCATTGGTATTGTAAGAAAACACTTATTTTACCTGGTCAAAAACAGCTCTGTTTTCAGCACGCCGTTTCAGTGCATATGACTTTAAATGATAATGAACTTTGCTCACCCCGCCTCTCTGTTCTGCGCGTACACCGTTTGTAACACAATAACACAATAACCATAACGCGTTGTTCAGTATAAACGTGGGATTATGAATTATATTGAGAACATCATACACAGAAAACATGCCGTAATGTACCCTAAGTGTAAACCTTAGACGCATTCATTGTGAAGCGTGCAGCTAGCGATTTGCAAAGATTAATATAAATATTAATATAAAGGTTAATAAAACGTTACACTCACTTCAGTTGTTCTAGAGGTTCAGCAGAAACACGAATATCTGGTCCCGATCCTTTATTCATGAGCAGCTTCTTAGCAATTCCAGCTTTATACTGATCCTCGTTTATAAAGCAGTCTGGTGTGTGAAATGATTCGCGCAAACATGAACGCATTGACGTTGCTCGTGGGGAATATTCCCTTCGAAAACAAACTCAGCCACTGCGTCTTCAGCGGTTCGGATTTAGGAACATTAAAATGACTGTGTTCGTTATTACACCCAAGAACAGAACACCACAATCGCTTAGAGCCATTCTGCTCATAGACAGCTCCAGCATATCAACAATGAGCGCGCCGGTCCGGTCCGCGCCGCGCAGACTATGATTGACAGCTCTCTCACGAGGGCGGGTCTGTGTTGAAACGCTCCTGTCAATCAACACTCGTGGGAGGGGCGTCCGAGCTTGTGACGTCACACGGTCGAACGCCTTGATTTGAGACTGGGGAAAACATATAAGGAGATTAAAACAAAAACACTGGATGGATTTTTATCATTTTATGATGGTTGTGTACAGGCACTGCCAACACACATTTCAGTACAATCAACTTGTAAAAGTGCACGTACCATTATATGACCCCTTTAAGATTATCAAGCGACGAGAATACTTTTTGTGCGCAAAAAACAAACAAAAAATTACGACTTTATTCAACTCTTCATGTCCTTCTCTGTGGGCCTCGAGTGAGTTCACGTAGTGTAACAGCGCAGCGCTTCTGGGTCACACACACACACACACACACACACATGACCAGCGTCGGCCAATAGTGAGCCCAAATTTTATTTTTTGGGTGAACTATCCCTTTAAGTAGCCTATATATAATACATGCATTCTGTGTGTGCTGCGAGATTTAAAGAGAAGTGCGCACTTTGCTCACGCGACCATCATGAGGATCTGGTGTTTTCTCAAGGGTTCATTTCTTGCAAGTGAAGAAATTAGGACAAAAGTATTGAATACATTTATAGGCTATATGGATTTTACGTCATAGGAATAATTATATAAATCATTATTATAATAATTGTTTGGCATCCTAAAACACCAGTGATGCTGTAGACTGAGATATCATAACTAAAAAAGATGTTTGAACCCTCTTTAATGTCCAGGTACAAGTCAATGCTTTTTCTTTGTTCGATGTTCATAGTTCATGGGCTGAAGCTCTTAATTTTGAGCTCTCAAAGTGCACCAGATTGATGAATTTAACCTTAAAATGTACACAATGTTCTTGCGGGGAGCATGACCCCGAACGCCCCTGGAGGACATGGGTCCACCCAACATAGTTTTACAAAATCCTATGGGAAAGAACGATCATTTATGAAGCATAGTACAACAGATTCAGATACTTTTATTTAATGCCATGTCAGCATTCAAAATTACAAAAATACAAAGATCATATAAAGGCCTCGAAACCTGATGTGCATCGTCTGAATCAATCTCATCTAAATGCTGCCGACTACAAAAGCAGGGATTTAACAGTTCAACGGCATGCAATTTATGCTATATTATTACTATTGGCTCTATTGATCTGTTGTTATCGATCGATCCAGTCCTAGATGCAAAATGATCAATGCACTACGGCTCCAATCATGTTAAATAGTTGATATATTGACAGATTTTTAGTACACTTCACAAAAATGTATTTATAAAATGTATTTATTTATGTACTAAGTTATTACAGGTGAGACTCGAAAAATTTGAATATCATGCAAAAGTTCATTTAACTTAAAAGGTGAAACTAATATATTATGACTCATTACATGCAAAGTGAGATATTTCAAGCCTTTATTTGTTATAATTGTGATGATTATGGCTTACTGCTTATGAAAACCCCAAATTCAAAATTTGAATATTGTGAAAAGGTTTTCATAAGCTGTAAGCAAATGAAATTATAACAAATAACGACTTGAAATATCTCACTTTGCATGTAATGAGTCTATATAATATATAGTTTCACCTTTTAAGTTGAATTACTGAAATAAATGAACTTTTGCACGATATTCTAATTTTTTGAGTTTCACCTGTACAATAAAAACAAATACAAAAACAGCAAGTCATATTATACAATATTTTTTTAAATTAACTTATGATAAAAAAATCCAAAACCGTTTCAGGCCTAATCTTATTAAATATGTCCTTAGGTGAAGTAATAGAGCATTCTGCTTGTATTAAGTCCAGGACAATCCAATAAAATATGTTTGAATCTTACAAAACATGCATAAAGTTGGGTCTTCGCATAGTACAACAAGGCTCATTTTAAGTCAATGCCAAATTAAAATGTCCTTGGACAAACTACATCACATTGTAATCCGGACCAACACTCGTGGGTTTAACACGATGGCGCTTTGATAACTAACAATCTCTACATCTAAATGTTAATGGTTTCCTCTGAACTCTATTATTTCCCAGTTGGAAACGGTGTAATGTACGAGGAAGAACAGACGTGACTCAGCATAATAAAGCATCAAGTATCCTCTCCACCAAAACTCCCAGATCTTATTCTCCTCTCGCTACACTTACCCCGAGACTGACTGCACCTTCCACCCGGATTTACATTTCGCTTTAAAGCCAGCAAGACTTATAATTGAGTCTTAAGAATAGCTGTTCCCAGATCAGAGGTCACGGAGAGGCGAACCGCTATCGGAAAACCACTCAAGAAAAGAGAACAGATAAAAGCAATAAAGAGCTCATTGTCGTTTTTTTTGGCCGGCGGTCGCTTTCCCTGTTTTCTCCAATTTCTTTAAAGAGAGATGCTTTAGAGATACTCACCCAAAGACTGAACAACGGCAGGCAATCTCTGTGCGTAATGGATTAGCTCACCTAAAAATGAAAATGAAAACATTTACTTTCCTCAGTGAAACGCAAAAGGAGATATTCAGAGTGTCTGTGCTTCTGCTATCCACATAAGAAGAGTGGAGGGGGATTTATCCGGTCAAAATGTATCACAAAAATCCACGTATAAATTTTACAACCAAGACTCATTGGAAAAAAATGTGACATTTTTTGCAAATCTCTCAAAATGTACCTTATTTTCATGCACAATACTATGTAATGAGCTCCAAATTAGGTTATGTTTAGTGTAGGTGCTACGCTATTTTTAAACGCAAGCGATCACTGTCAAGCTCCAAAGATCATCTAAAGATATCGCAAAAATCCACGTATGAAGATATCGAAAGTGGGAGATCATTGGAAATTCATTCGGACTCATTGGAAAAACGTGACTCTGCTGACATTTTTGTAAAACTCCTTTATATAAGATTTATTTTCATGCTCAGTGCGTGTGCACCAGGTTTTCAGTGAACGCCAGGGCTCTCAAGTGTCACGCATTGAGCGTGACAGTCACTCATTTCGGTCTTTTGTCACGCTCTCCCGCCACACATTGTTTTTCTCACGCTGAAAAACTATTTGAAATACATTTAATATGCCGCAGCGCCCAAAACTCTGGCCGCGCCGCTCTCACTGTGGAACCGGCATGAATCAAGCGTGTTTCCTCTGGTGTTGTTCGTCGAGCTACACAATAGCCAATCAGAAAATAGCACTATTGTATCTGGGTAAGATTTAACGCAACAACCAATGACAAAAATGTATCCAACCCCCCGTCGGCTGGGTGTCACTCTTACCTGTCTTCAAAACTTGAGAGCCCTGGAATGCGCCCGTCTCATCAGCATCCATCAACACCATGGAGTATTTGGAGGTATGCTGTCCTGGCTAATGTACCGATAGATTGCAATTGCTAACGTCATTTATACTCTAAATGAGCTTACTTGATTTTCCGCTATCAGTCTTCGTTACTGCACGAACTTCCGCGAACTTCAGGCGTGTGCATGTGATTGTAACGTGCGCGAGGGGGGGGCGTGTGCCCGATCTGTGATTGACAGTCAGATCTCACACCCCCCTGCGCTGATTGGACCCGATGAACCGGGAGCTGTGGATTTTTACAAAACAAATAACACGCTCCAGGTGGAGTTAGAAGCTCGGGTTTTTTTCTAAAACCACTTTATTTATGTTGTTCTGTCAGATTATAGTGTCGATTTCACTGAATATGATCAAAAAAATGTTGCCGACGGCAGCTTTAAGTGTATTTACGTTTTTGTGAGATGACCCAAATATCATATATATACAGAGTTCCCACACCTTGGTTAACTTTAAATTCAAGGACTTTCCAGGTCCAATACCGTCAACTTCAAGGCCTTAATGTGGGGACAAGAGCAAGGTTACATCGTTCCAGCCTATTTTTTTTCACGGTGTGTCTGTGAAATGTTGACGTTAGTGATGCACCGATGTGAAAATTGTGGCCGATACCGATAACCGATATTAATATTGTTGTTATGGCCGATACCGATATTTACCGATGTCGATATCTCTGTATAGAAAACACAAAGCGAGGATAAGGGCTGCAAGATATTGGTAAAAAATGACATTGCGATATTTTATTTTTCTGCGATATATATTGCTATATTAAAACCTATTTCACCAGATGACTTGAATAGCTCTATTTGGAAAGAATGAATCATTCTAGAATGACTGGGGTGGTTTTGTCATGGAGTAAATCCGCATATAAACTAATATTAATAGAATGTTAACTAATGTAGTTAACTAGACTTTAATAAATGGAACCTTATTGTAAAGTGTTTCCGATTTATGTCTCTTGAGTTCAGTGTTGGACAGATCAGTTGTTTTAACCATTCATTAAAGTGAATCGGTTCAAAGGAGTCATTAGTTCGCGAATCGGACGTGTCATTAACGGACTATCCAGGCAGTTTAGGACATCGCACAAGATTTGTCTCAACACAGAAAACATTTCATCACTATAGATTTTTTTTTGTTTATTGAAAGTGTGGTTTGTCATCTGAATGTGTGGAAAGCTTTTCAGAGAAGATAAGGCAACGTTATTTTAGCACAATTCACAACCAGTGGTAGTTAAGAAAAAAAAACTTTGGTCTTCCGACCATGGCCGTAGCCAGCTATGAGGTCACCGAGGTCCGGACCTCGGTCATTTTTTTACATTCAAAAATAACATGTCAAGCTCTCTGAATGATTAATTAGCCGTTTAAACCGCCTCATATGAGTGGTTGCAATTCATGTTGCTGCGAGAAGCTAGCGCAAGTGAACGGGGCTTGAGAGCGCGCGTGAGTGAGAGCGCGGGTGCCAGATCAAGTGTTGCCAGATCCACCTAATGGAAAGGTGGCAGTAGCTAGTCTTCTGGACCTGTTTTTCTGATTTAATGTGACACGTTAGGAAGTTATTCAAGTGGAAAGTTGCATGTTAGGGTTAGTGATATATTATCCTTATTTCCAAAACACAAGCTTCGAACTTATTTCGGATTTGTCAGTGAAAGTGTTAACGGCCGTAAGAACTAACGATATCTATGGATTTTTAAGGTAATCAGCTAACCTACTAAGTTCACTTTGTTATTGGTGTTTTATGCTATTTAAATATCTAAACGTTAGTGTGAAGAAGAAAAATTAAAAAACTTTTAAATATCAATCTGCACATGCGAGGGACATTGGTTATGCTCATTTTTGCTTGCTCCTTTTAAGTTATCTTGAGTTAAACTGCAAAAAATTTCATGAAGCACATACAAAAGACCTGAATCGGAAGCGATGTGATCTGTTTTCCGGCTTGGTCACGTGACGCTCGGCATAAAGCTACCACATTCGGTAAGACAAACGCAATGATCATCGTGATTATCTGTAAGAAATAACACTATCAAAAACAATAGCATAATAGATCTGTATGTTACAGAATGAAATTTGCCAAATAACTTACTGGCCAGCAGGAAGACGGCTCATGCTGTTTAGTTAACCTTTCACAAAGTCATCATAAAAACATTAATTAAAGCAGTGTTTCTCAACTAGCAATCTATTCAGTCAGCATATTTGTGTTTGATCTGTGTGAATTACAGAAATATAAGACTTGTTAGACCTACTATTTTTCTATATTTCTTTGCACAAAACTCTCCAGAAAGTGCCATTTAATGGTTTATTTTTCAAAAAATATTTACGGGGGGGCATACCCCCGGACCCCCCTAGTGAGAGCAATAACATAATAAATACCAATTTAACCCCTGTATGTGTCAAATTCCTTTGAGAAAAAAAGGGTCGCAGCTTGAAATGTAGGTCCAATGGCCTCACCATTATTATAGCACAATTCTTTACACCTCACCCCGGACCTCTCTAATTTTCAAACCCTGGTTACGGCCTTGCTTCCGACCTTTTACCATCGTGTATTCTCAAAGATATTCAGTCAACTCAATTCTTTAATATGCGCGAGGGAGAGAGACAGAGAGAGCAAGACAGTTTGAAGACGGTGAGAGTGCGCGCGCGCGCGACCGGGGCTTTCACTCTCTCTGCTCGTTCTCTCAGTTAAACAAGCGCAACAGTCACTCATCTACATCACTCATCTACATCACTCACCGGTCAAATAAGGCTTTGGCGGGACAAAAAGAGCCTTAGTAAGGCTGACAGAAAACAGCGCGTAAGTTCCAGTCTTCTTGCGCTTGATGTTTAAACCATGGTTTAAACTGACAGGACTTGTGCTAGTACATGTGCTCGTGCAAAAACAAACATCCCCGCCCCCACACTCACTACACGCACGTCAAATACACAGGAATGATTATCGGCCTGTTCACATCGGCCCTATTTTGACATCGGAACCATACCGATGTGTAAAAAATTGACTATATCGGCCGATATTATATCGTGCACCACTAGTTGACGTACCATCGTAATAGTTTTGTGCACATGTGAACGTCACGGCAACGCACAACACACAAAGTACCTCGCGTGGGAAACACTTAACGTAACGCGTAAATGCGTGTAACTAACGTAAATCAAGCAAGCTAGAATGCATAGGCCACGAGGTGTTGGCGAAATAACACATTAGCGGACCGGAGGGAATAATATGGAATTTGTTTTCCAGAAAACTTCTTGCACAAAATATATTCAAGCACTTTCTAGGGCCTGCATCTATGCATGTTTATTTTGAAAATCGTTCCAGGGTCTTGAATTTTTTTTTTTTTCAAACTTTCAAGGATTTCAAGGACCCGTGGGAACCCTAAGTGTCAGCAAATCCTTACATCCAAAGAAAAGGAAAATCATAACTTCATCATGTTTGAGTCCAGGCAGAAATAAAGTCATTTTCTCACCACACCACGAGTAGTTCAGGTTAGAGGCGAGTGTTTCCAATATCCCGAAAGTTCAATAGAAACCCAGGAGTAAGAAGTCCAACATAAAACGTTTCAAACCATAACCAAAGGTGTAGAATAAGACAAAACATAGTCCAGATGAAGTTGAATGAAGCCAAAAGAAAACCCTCTGAACAAATAGGCAAACACAAATCAAAATATGCAATTGACACAGATAATAACCATAGAATTACTAACTTACATTGAGCTGTAGAACCAAAACGATTCCTCATAATAGGGTTTTTTGCATCCGGCTCAGTTGAGCAAACACTCGAAGCCACGACCGTGTGCCAGATACTGTTGCTGTGTGTTGCAAATGTGTTTTTATCTGACGGTTGCGTTTGCTAACACTATTGGTTAGGTTTAGTGTATGTGCTTTCAAACGCAATAAAGCATTAGTCTTGACTACATGATGCATTAGGATATTTAATGTCTGAACTACCTCGATACACACAACAAACAACATCATGAAACATTTCCAGACTCACGTTCATCTGATGAAACAGAACTTGCTTTTAGCGACACTCACTGAACATTAAACACTGAACGTGCGAGACGCAACATAATTTCATACAGCGGAAAGGGGAACAAATGTTTCATACCGTTTCAAGGCAAAATAACGTTAATATAAATAATAATATTAATGAATCTTCAACAATTTCAAGATATCTCTTCTGGTCTGGCATGTTTTAGTCCAGACTAAAATGTGAAAATGTATAAATGTAGACACATTTTTTTTTTTTTTTTTTGTGGGGGTTTACATGAATACTTTCAAATGGCTGTTTAAAAACATGTACACATGTATACTTCAAGTGTGTTAATGATTAGTTAACTTGAAGTGTGCTATTTTGGATTTTTTTTTTTTTGTACTAAGTATATTTTAATTATAATTAAATTATACCAAAGAATAACTTTAAGTGTATTTAGTGTACTTTTTGATGCTAAATTGAGACAATTTCAAGTTGTACACTTTAAGTACATGCCTATTTTCATGCTTGATTAGTGATATTAAAGCGTACTTTGTTGTATTACAAGTACATTACAAATTAATTAAGAGTGTCTTCCGAACAAACAAGAAATATTCCATAAATATATTAATTTTGAGTTTCTTCCCCAAAGCTTTCAATGCATTTATCATATGTTTTATTACTTTCTGAAAGTAGCAATTAAGTGAATTGCAAGCATGAAGAAATACACTTAAAAAATTCCATAATTTAACAAAGTATACTACAACTTCACT
>NW_026606667.1:1517500-1602500 GCF_029890125.1 Rhinichthys klamathensis goyatoka | reverse complement strand
AGCATGTAAATACACTGGAAAATTTGAAGTACAATCACCTCGAATGTTTAAGTCATTTCAACTCAAATTACATTAAACTGATTTTAAAAAAAATTAGTTGAATCTTGAATAACGTAAAAAAGTTGAAAATTGCTTAACTTTTTTTTGATGAGTTAAACCAATGTAAAATCATATGTTGTCATAACTTATTAATCTTATTATTTTATTTATTTATTTTTTACAGTTGCTATCTATACTATAGTCGGCCAAGACCAAACACATTAACAATGCCATATTCAATAACATGCTAAAACTATTCAGAGAGTTGTCATGATTGAGATGGACTTCTGCAACGCTTGCCGGCCATCACACCCATAGATATCAATAATAAAGGCTAGATGTCTCGTCCGCGCTGCCGGCCAGTGGAGGTCGACGTCCGCACTGGCGGCCATCTTGCCACAGGCAGCTCGCTCACTCGTAACATTGTGTTTTAATGGTGCATGTACTTTTTAAATAACCATAACTTGCTCAATTTTCTACCGATTTTCAAACGGTTTGGTTTGTTATAAACATCAGAGATGTAGTTATGACACTGCATACTTATAAATAATAAGTGTATCAATAAATAATCATCCAGAATTATAGCCACGTTAATAACGTTTGTAAGAAACCAAACCGTTTGTAAATCCGTCAAGATTTCAGCGAGATAAGAGTATTTGTGTTCGTGCCGATCACTCATCTTACATCAGGCACCACAGAGCCCGCCAGAAAGCTTGCCTGTGACAAGATGGCCGCCGGTGATGACGATAGAGACTCCGCCGTAAGACATCTAGCCTTTATTATGGATATCTATGATCACACCTCTTACAAAAGATCCTAAGAAAAAAGGTAAATCCAGTAAAGGCTTGCCTAGTCTATTTGATTTCTGACCCAGAGAACAGATATTAATACAACTCTTTTTTATATTTGACTCGAGCCGGTTGTAGCTCATATACTACATGCCCTTATGACACCTGATATGAAGATTCGGGTCTGATGCGTTTACGGTTTAAGCAGCAATCAGTGTGTGTGTGTGTGTGTGTGATCTAGCAGAGCATGAAACACTAAATCTACTTCTTCTCCCCACTCAACCTTTATCACTTCGCTATTGACCTTGTCAAATCTGAGAGGACTATATTGCTGGTTTGTGTTTACGTCTGCCAAGCAAAGCCAAGCAGTCTTCATAATCATATTTGCCGACGAGATGATTATTATTAGCATGGGAGCCCTTGACACCAGAGTAATGTGATATCGGAAGTGCTTCCAGATGTTCCAGAAGAGTGAAACAAATGCAGGAATTACTGTAAGGACTTTAATTATAATGACCCTGACAAACTACATAATCAATACTATATCAATCTGAATTTTTGTTTTAGCTCAAACACAAGTTTCCTCGACTCTCAAATCAGCGGAAAATTAAATTATAATAATAATTTTCCAGGTTCAAGTTCAGCTCCACTGAGATCATGTTGATTATCAGAGTAAATGATTCAGAAAAAAGGAAAGTTTATATCTGCCATATTTAAAAGTGAAGACATTCATTATTGGAGTTGTAAAGCTTCTAAATGCCTATAAAGTTGAATTTGTGCATGATTGCGATATGTAAACAATCATTTTATGCTTTCCTTATTTTTTCTGCAAAATTACGTGGTCGTGACATGATAGACAATTATTAGTTTATATAAAATCACACCCTGCAGAGCTCATTCCATGTATTAAAATATTAAAATATTGAATGGATAGTTATTTTAAAAATAACTTTTATTCATATTTTAATTGAATTATTACTTTTGTCCAATGGTGTGACTGTCTATCCAGTGATCATTCCTTAAATTTTAAGTACTTAAAATGAATAAAGAATATGTAAAAATGTATTAAATGCTATTAATAAAATGTTTTCTTTAGGAATTTAAGTCTTCACTGTAAATGATTTGTTTCATGATTTGTTATCACAGATCTTTTGTTTTGTCAAATCATCTTAGATTCTCTGATGTTATTCAGATAACATAACATTTTGAGTTTCTGTTGATTAAACAATTATTTTTTCTTTGTATTAACTTAAAAATATAGTTTCAATGAACTGGCAACACGTGCATTAAGTTAAACCAACAATATATATTTTTACAGTGATGTAAATCAAGTAGATAATTAATTAATTAAATACTGTATCCTAATCACAGCATAGTCGGATCAGAAAGGCATGACTTTGTTTTAATATTTTTAATATTATATGGTACAGCTAAAAAGTTATTAATGGCATAGTTCCATTGGAATGTTGAAAAATAATTATAATTATTGCATTTATTACTCGACTACACTGACTATCTACACTTTACCTTACTAAATAAATAAATAAATAAACAAGTAACTGTCGCACTAGATCCATCAAGATGCAGGAACACATTACATCCAGCCGGAGATCACAGATTAAGGATGACTGTGGTCCTCAAAATGAGGAATTAATGCTCATAGCTCCGGCATATGCTTTTTTTGTCACTTTCACGCACATATGCAGATTTCGACTTAAATTAAATCAAACCACTGGCTTCCTTCATGTATATTCATGAGATCTGTGCCGTATTTCAGCTAAAGGTGTGGATGTGAGTCTGCCATCTGTCTCGCGTCCCACAGGAGATCTGATTTATGGAGCACGCCGTTGCCTTCGTTCCCCTCAATCCCACCAAATCAAGAACAATGGGCCGGCTGAGCTGGTGCTAAAGGCCCGGTTTGAGTCTCCGGAAGCGGGAGGGATCGAGCCACACACGTCTGAGCAAAACGAAGGATAAAACAGCGTGAAGTGTGAAAATTAGGTCACAAAAACTCTGAGAAATGAAGCAGCCGCCGGATCCAAACTCACACACCATAGTCCCGTCCCGTTAAACAAACCAACATCTCTCACATTATCACAGTTTATTCGCTATAGTTTAGAAAATGGTGATAAATATGAGCAGAACTCAGTGGATATTTGACTGGTTTTGTCCGTCCTTCTGTTAGACTCTCACACATGAATTATGTTGAATATCTGTCAGCTGTTAAATTTAACTACACAATTAGATAATACCAGTTTAGCTCAACCAGTGACCAAGCAATGCTTCATGTTGTTCAGTGTGTGTGTAAAAAGAGCATTAGCAATTACAGAAAACACACTTCAGCAAAACATGATCAGCTCAAAGTGGAGGAATCATTTCTGCTCCCAAATGTTTATAAATTTTACTGAAGAATATTTGGGTTTAATATGTCAGTTTACTTTATTTTGCTCTCCTCACTTACATAAATGAACTATAGTGTCCTGCACACACTAGTAAAAACATATCAAAACTGATATCTGGTGTCTGAATAATGTTTGGTTTGATGTTCCTCTGTTCCACTGACGGACTCCGGGAACGCTGGTTGAAAGGTTGGCTTCGGCTTCGGGATGTTGGGAAAACTGCAGCCCAAACACTTTCTGCTGTGGTATTTTTAGGCCGTGCATTGCTTGCCGAGCGGGACCGTCTACGAAACAAATGTCAGCTTGTGAAACTCCAGCGTATTACACGCTGAGCGGAGATGACAGCGCTGCTCTTTCTGAGTTTTATAGGGCAGGAGTAAAACACTCATCCGTCTTGGGCTCTGATAAGCAGGGCAATTTCCAGCCAATATTTGCCGTGATAAACTATGCCCTGCTGGTTCAGTCTGAGACGCCTGCCTAGTTACAGTAACTAGTCCAACAGGAGAGAGTCTTGGGTGGTTGCTAGGGTGTTCTGGATGGTTGCTATGGTGTTGCTAGGGTGTTCTGGATGGTTGCTATGGTGTTGCTAAGGTGTTCTGGGTGGTTGCTATGGTGTTGCTAAAGTGTTCTGGATGGTTGCTATGGTGTTGCTAGGGTGTTCTGGATGGTTGCTATGGTGTTGCTAAGGTGTTCTGTGTGGTTGCTATGGTGTTGCTAGGGTGTTCTGGATGGTTGCTATGGTGTTGCTAAGGTGTTCTTGTTCTGGATGGTTGCTATGGTGTTGCTAGGGTGTTCTGGGTGGTTGCTATGGTGTTGCTAAGGTGTTCTGGATGGTTGCTATGGTGTTGCTAAGGTGTTCTGGATGGTTGCTATGGTGTTGCTAGGGTGTTCTGGATGGTTGCTATGGTGTTGCTAAGGTGTTCTGGGTGGTTGCTATGGTGTTGCTAGGGTGTTCTGGATGGTTGCTATGGTGTTGCTAGGGTGTTCTGGATGGTTGCTAGGTGTTTCCCTCCTGTTTGTTGTTGAAAGATTCCCAAATCCAGTCACTGCGATTTTCCAGTTTCTATTTGGTATATTTCTATTTGATTCTCCTTCAATCACTGTCCCTTTAGCAAACTTAACTTAATATTAATTATAGCAATAATGTACTTTAAAAGAATATACTTGTGAACTGAATGCAATTGTTGCATGTTAATTGCAATCAAATGACAATGTAGTGTAGTTTGAATTTATATTAAATGCAATGTTGAGTGTCTTTTGACCCAGTGGGACTTAAGGACACATTTATGTGTAATTTCATAGTTACTTCTATTGTCTTTGAAATATGGTTAAAGTGTGCGGCTGAATGTACTGACCAGCATTTATGGCAAACTAAAATATGCTTTAATGTATTTTATATTGAAACTTGTATGTCTTGTATTGAAATATATACACATTTGTAATGAAGTTGCAATTTAGTGGATTTAAAATACATTAACTTTATATTTAATATTGGATAGTAACACTATAGTTAGTATGTTAGTCAGCACATCGAAGTAAGTGCACTTCTTTAAAGCATGACAAACGATTATCAAGACATGATTATAGTATTAATTTAGTGAAACTGTGGAAGACATGCCACAGTTAATTAAACTAAAATGTAAATATATTTTACTTTTCATGAATTCAGATATATTGATCTGCTTAATAAATGCATTTTTGGTTATATATCAAACAATGAAAAAATAAATAATACTATTATATATTGAACTAGGCGCAACAAGTCGTATTAAGGGAGTCATTGAATCATTCTATCAAACGATTCATTCAAACTGGCTGATTCAAGTGTCCACTGGCTTTATGAATGAGTCATTGAATCATTGACTCACCCGATTCATTCAAAAACGGTGAATCATTTAAGAATGAAACACAGCTGGGTGTATATTAGTATTTTAATTTCCAAAATAGGCAACTGTGTGTTTAAAAATGGTCAGTTATGGTCATATAATCAACATATTGTTTTTTAACTGTTGTATAAAATGAATATCACATTTTGCAATCTTGCTATTATTGATATCTGAGCTGCTGTGAGTGAGTGAGTGGAGGCGGGGCTCATTTGCATATTCATAGAACCGCGCATACTAAATGAGGCAAGGGTGTCGAGTTACATTCAAGATATTTTAAGGCATGAAGAACTTTTTTTCAAGGAAAAAACTTTTAAATATGTAATTTTGGTGATCAAAGACGAGTTTTAAGAGATAAAGTTGTTGACTACAGGGAGACTTTAAGCTTAACGCAGGGCTATTGCTGAAAGGCTAACTCTTGCCAAAATTGAACCCAGGCTCTTCTTGTTTATCTACCCGAGTCAAACTTTCGCGTGAAAGCATAATTAGAATGGAAATGCCACTTTTAAGATTGACCGTATTTTCGTTTTAGGTAGAAATGCCTTTTGAATGGGAGTGCATGGGGCACTTCTATGATAGCATCAAAATCGCTGTTTTTAAAACACTAAGAAGCCTCGACACAACATAAAACTGTGCTCGAAGTATCACCAGTGACTCTACACATGAACTTGAGCATTGAATTCATTGTTTGTGTACACAAAGTTTACTAAAAAGAAAGGTTTTGTACAACTCACTTCATCAGTGTTTCCGGTGGCTGGAACTGTGTCAGTCAAAAGTAGTCGATCTCCGAACGCAACGTAATGAACTGACTCCATATGAGGAAATGTCATGAACGTGTAATTTCACTAACGACAAAACACAAAATGATCCGTGAATTTATATGGAAACAAGCTTTAGGAGCTTTCCATTTTTACTCTCCTCATGTTACGTTGCATTCGGAGATCGACTACTTTTGACTGACACAGTTCCAGCCACCGGAAACACTGATAAAGTGAGTCGTACGAAACCTTTCTTTTTAGTAAACTCACTGTACACAAACAATGAATTCAATGCTCAAGTTCATGTGTAGAGTCACTGGTGATACTTCGAGCACAGTTTATGTTGTGTCGAACCTTCTTAGTTTTCGAATTTTGATGCTATCATAGAGATGCCCCATGCACTCCCATTCAAAAGGCATTAAAACGAAAATACGGTCAATCTTAAAAGTGGCGTTTCCATTCTAATTATGCTTTCACATGAAAGTTTGACTCGGGTAGATAAACAAAAAGAGCCTAGTTTCAATTTTGGCAAGAGTTACCCTTTAAGTTACACCGGCTGTATTGAGATGTTTTGATTTCACAGTTTCACAGCGGTGTTTTCCGCTAAACCTTCTTCAACACACAGTTTGAGAGCAACACTGAGTGATTTCTTCTGTTCGTGACAGTCACAGGTTTGAGGTTTCTGAGATCTTCAGTCGAACTGAAGGAACCTCATGTAAAGACCCCGGGGACGTCACGTGTCCTCTGGCGCAGTAAACAAACGTGTTTTCATGATTTCGCTCCACCGGGCGAGTGGGAGGAATGCTAAGTTCCTCGTCCCGGTATGAGCTTACAAATGACCGCGGGACTCGAGCGATTAGCATATCCGTTCAAACATGCTGACAAAGGAGACGCATGGTGTTCACGATCGGGAAGCAATGGAGAAAAATCCCTGGCCTGTTACGGGCAGCCATTTGTTTTCATGAAACTTCCATTTGCTTGATGAAAACAGAAAGGAAAACAAAGCAATTGTACAGACGCAGGTTCATCCATCTATAAACCTGAAGGTAATTTAGTGGTGTGTTTAGCCAGTTCGCTCTCACACACATTTCAGCTTATTCGGGATCCGCCTACTGACTTGTAAATCTGTATAAAGTCAAAATAGATCATCCCTTGTTAAAAGAAGTGCACTTAATTGCATTGAATACGAAGTTGTGTACGCCAAATCTTGAAAATATATTACTTGTACTTGCAGGTTATGCAATAAAAGATCAGATAAGTGCACTTATAATGTACTAATAACTTGTAGTAACGTCAAATTAAGAGATTTTCTTTTTAAATCATCATGTTTGAATAATCTTTTTCTTGTTATAAAGAAGTGCACTTATTTTAACACACTAAAGCACATGTATTTCAAAGATAATAGAAGTAATTATGAAATTACAAGATCTGGGTCAAAACACTCTTAACTGATTGCATTTAATATAAATGACTCCACACTTGTTTAAAACTATATTATTTTAGTTATAATAAAAATACACTTTTTAAAAGTGTACTTATTTTCCGCAAGGGACCAAAATAATAGAGTGGAAGTGTTCGTCAAATCTTGAACATAAAATAAACCATACTTGCAGGCAATATAATATTAATGAAATAAAAGACCAGTTAAGTGCACTTAAAGAGAGTACACTATCACGACTGTTTCTTTACACACTTAAGTACGCTTTGTTGTAAAGTCAGATTGAGAAATTTACTGTTTAAATCATTTTTTGGGTGTTTTATAGAAATGCACTTATTTTGATGTGTTGCCAAGCACACTAAAGCACATTTCAAAGATAATAAGTAATTATGAAATTCCATAAAGATGTACTTAACTGAGTCAAAAACACTCTTAAATGATTGCATTTCATATACATTTAATCTGTAATACATTTTAATTTAATTGCAGTTAACATGAAATAAAGTAGCGAGTTCGCACTTCTCTTTTTAAACGTGTCCTTTTTAAAAAAAAAGTATGTTATTTCCGTAATAAGTTCTCTTATTTATTTATTTATTTAAAGTGTATTTCTTTTCCAGGGACCAAAATAATGGACAGAAGTGGAAAAATAATGAATAATAATCTATGAATTGATTACTCAAACTCAAAGTCACATGAGATGATGCTTGGTATGAAGACGTGTGCGATTAAAAGGGTGATTATGGATGAATTATCTTTTTGTTTAATTTAATTCTCTGCAAGCCTAGCATGTCTAATGTATCTGGAACGAACTCCTCGACACCTTGACCAGCCGAGCTGTCGGTGTGTGTGTGTGTGTGTGTGTGTGTTAATGACTTGGCTTTCCGACAACTGAAGCCCAGAAGCTCTGGATGAAAAAACGAGACCTGGTTCAGTTCTTCATCGATCCTCCTCTTCTCCTCCCCAATGCTCAGCGTAATTCACCGGCCAGGTAAATTGGAACAATAAGTCAGACCATTAGTGAATTAGTTTGTTTTGAAACGCGTGCATTGATCTGATTGGGTAAAGGCTTTTAATGATCCTGCCGGGAGTGCTGAGCTCAGACTCCTGAAGGTCAGTGTGTGAGATCCGTAAAATACCGTGAACCTCGCTCACTGTAATTGGCAGAGCATGTGTGTGTGTGTGTGTGTGTGTGTGGTCGTCCAGAGCCTGCAGTGCTTTCATAATTGTGACGCCTCGTAATCTGAACTGGACAAATTGCACTACAATCTCTTTATCCTCCCCTGATTAGCTCTCCCCCGTAGAGAAGCGTGCGACGTGAATACAAATCTAATGTAAAATTACATAAAACAAGAGCACAGTGAGAGTCCTGCTGGAGCCCGAGGGATCGAGTTTCTGTGGCAGATCGCCCGGAGTCTGCCATGCTGGAAAATCACTTTCTGCTGTTAGTCTTTGTTAAAATCTGCCAGAGAAACACGATTTCAGCAGTTGTACTATATGCACTATGTGCTCAACCATCCCGTTTATACATTTAATAAGGTTAATATGTCAACATTGGAGTCTGATAGCGACATGAAGAGTCCAACAATCCTTTTTATTATCATCCGGGCATTTAAAGTGCTGTTTATGCAGCAAAATAATGCATACGTACATTAAATGTATACAGTGTTCATTATCTCTTAATCAGTGTTTGCTGAATGTATGTGCTTACTTGTATTGTATGATAAAGATATTTCAAAATTGAGAATATTTTTAGCCCTGAATTGTGCAAGAAATACTATATATCGTTGGTGTCTAACAGTGAACAACAACATATATTTATAATGAACATAAACTAAATACTGTAAAATAATATATTGCATATTAGACAATATAACTTTGATATACATACACACACAATATCCAGTATAGTCCATTGTTAGTTCATGTAACTTCAATAATGCAACTACAGGTGAAACTCGAAAAATTAGAATATGGTGCAAAAGTTCATTTATTTCAGTAATTCAACTTAAAAGGTGAAACTAATATATTATATAGACTCATTACAAGCAAAGTGAGATATTTCAAGCCTTTATTTGTTATAATTGTGATGATCATGTCTTACAGCTTATGAAAACCTTTTCACAATATTTTAATTTTGAATTTGGGGTTTTCATAAGCTGTAAGCCATAATCATCAAAATTATAACAAATAAAGGCTTGAAATATCTCACTTTGCATGTAATGAGTCTATATAATATATTAGTTTCACCTTTTAAGTTGAATTACTGAAATAAATTAACTTTTGCATGATATTCAAATTCAAAATTTTCGAGTCTCACCTGTAATAACTTAGTACATAAATAAATACATTTTATAAATACATTTTTGTGAAGTGTACTAAAAATCTGTCAATATATCAACTATTTAACATGATTGGAGCCGTAGTGCATTGATCATTTTGCATCTAGGACTGGATCGATAAAAACAGATTAATAGAGCCAATAGTAATAATATAGCATAAAAGGATAATTGCATGTAAAATCCCTGCTTTTGTAGTCGGCAGCATTTAGATGAGATTGATTCAGACGATGCACATCAGGTTTCGAGGCCTTACACTGGGGTTTTGAAAACACTGACAGCAAACAGAGTCAGTATGTGGTCGACATCGAGTGGATGGGGATTCGAGAACAAACCCAAATCTTCGACTTCCTCTCAGAGGAGTTTGTTGGCGGAAACTGTTCGATACGTCCTCACAAAGCACAAGCTCCCCCGGTTCAGTCCTGCAGCTCTTGGGAACCGCAATACAAATAGGGGACAAGCCTCGATCCCTGTGATGTGTCAGGAACAAAGCGGAGCTCAGCCCCTATGGAGGGAAACAGCGATTGATTGAGTCCACACAAGACCTGCATTAGGAATGAGATTTCTGAATAAAGCGGCGAAGAAAGGAAGCTCTGAGAGTGAATGAGTCCATTTACAGGCTCGAAAAAAAGGGGAAAAACAAGAATTAGCTGAACGAGGCAAGAGGGTTTAGTGAAGAAAAAACAAATCTAAGCTCATTATTATTCTTCCTTATTATTCTTCCAATTCTTCTGAGAGCAAATTATTAACAGTAAATCATGTTAGCATGTCAGTTCATGTTAGCAACTTGTGCTAAAACATGTAAGAAAGATGTTAACGATATGTTTCAACATGCTGGTAACGCGATTATACAAGCTAGCAATGTGCTAAAACATGTTAACTATATGTTGAAACATACTGGCAATGTGATTACACAAGTTAGCAACAGGTTAAACCATGTTAGAAAGATGTTAACAACGTGTTAAACATGCTAGTGGCGAGCTAAAAATGCTAGAAACATGCTATCATTTTGTTAAAACAGGTAGCCTAAACAACGTGTTAAACATACACAAACATGTTATCAATATGTTAGAAAAATGTTAATGATATGTTAAAAAATGCTGGCAACATGATTATACAAGTTTGCAACAGGTTTAACAATGTTAGAAAGATGGTAGCAATGTGCTAAATATGCTAATGATGAGCTAAAATGTTTGAAAGATGTTAAAACATGATAGCGTAAAGCTAAAAATGCTAGAAACATGCTATCAGTTTTTTAAAACGTGTAGCCTAAACAATGTCCTAAACATGCAGAATTGTGTTAGCAACATGTTAAAAAGATGTGTTAGAAAGATTAAAACATGTTAAAACATGCTGGCGATGTGATTATACAAGTTAGCAACAGGCTAAACCATGTTAGAAAGATGCTAGCAATGTGATAAACATGCCAGCGACAACATAAAACATTTGATAGAAACATGCTATAATTGTGTTAAAACATGTAAACAATGTGCTAAACATGCAGAAACATGCTAAAAACATGTTAGCAATGTGCTAAACATGCATACAATGCTAAAAACGTAAACAATGTGCTAAACATGTAGAAACATGCTAAAAACATGTTAACAATGTGTTAAAACATGTTAAAAAGATGTTAACGATATGTGTCAAATAAGATGGCAACGTGATAATACAAGTTAACAACAGCCTAAACCATGTGCAAAAATGCTAGTGCCGAGCTAAAAATGCTTGAAAAATGCCAAAACATGATATCATTATGTTAAAACGTAAGCAATGAAAACATGCAGAGACATGCTAAAACATGTTAGTGATGTACTAGAACATGTTCAAAAGATGTTAACGATACGTTAAAAAATTTAAAATGTGATTAAGAAAGTTAACAACAGGCTACACTATATTAGAAAGATGCTAGCAACGTGCTAAACATGCTAGTGATGAGCTAAAACATGCTAAAAATATGCTATCATTGTGTTAAAACATGTAAACAATGTGCTAAACATGCATAAACATGCTAGACATGTTAGCAATGTGTTAAAACATTCTGGCAACATGGAAAATCATGCTAGCAACATGTTAAACACGCTAGTGATGAGCTAAAACATGCTAAAAATATGCTATCATTGTGTTAAAACATGTAACCAATGTGCTAAACATGCAGAAACATGCTAGACATGTTAGCAATGTGTTAAAACATTCTGGCAACATGGAACATCATGCTAGCAACGTGCTAAACATGCAGAAACATGCTAGACATGTTAGCAATGTGTTAAAACATTCTGACAACATGGAAATTCATGCTAGCAACGTGCTAAACATGCTAGTGATGAGCTAAAACATGCTAAAAATATGCTATCATTGTGTTAAAACATGTAAACAATGTGCTAAACATGCAGAAACATGCTAGACATGTTAGCAATGTGTTAAAACATTCTGACAACATGGAAATTCATGCTAGCAACGTGCTAAACATGCTAGTGATGAGCTAAAACATGCTAAAAATATGCTATCATTGTGTTAAAACATGTAAGCAATGTGCTAAACATGCAGAAACATGCTAGACATGTTAGCAATGTGTTAAAACATTCTGACAACATATAAATTCAATGTGCTAAAACATGTAATAAATATGATAATTTGCCACATTTGTTAATAAGTGGATTGGTTTAATCTCCAAACATCCATCAATAAATGAATCCACATTGACAAAACGCAAGTCCTTCAGGCAGTGGAGGGAAAATCAAAAGATTGGTAAAAAGCGTTTTTCTCTGAGGGAGACGACTAAAGTATAATAGTGTTTAATATGAAATATCTTGTCACACGGCGCATCAGCAGGGGAATATTCATCTGTGAGACCCTCTTCTAGAGACGACGGCTCACTGTCACTCATCGATGTTCTAGTGCAAGGAACTGGTCGTAATAATTGTGTGATGTAAAAATCCAGTGCATTTACCCACTTAAGTTATTTAGCAGGCACTTTTTATTCCAAGAGACGGATTCACAACCCATTTTGCTTCCATAATATGACACAGGTTATTCAATAAGAATAAGAAAATGTATAGGCAGTAGCTTGATGTATCTAATGGGAATTGATTGGATGCTGCAACGTGGGCGTTCCCTAGCAGAATGAATCAGAGCTGAATGTGAGCTTGCGATGCATAAATACCCGTTTGACTGATTAACCAGTTGCTTGCACCACTTTTATGCAATTTCAGCCACTATTCAATTCAGGGTTTTTGCACGAATAGTCGTTACACTTAAAATTGAGTGAGCCAGAAAGGGAATCAGCTCGCATACACACACTCAAATATACAGCAAATCTCAAATGCCTGATTTTTAATTTAGTCGAAACATTTAACTATATCATCGGCCAGTGCTTTGTATTATTATACATAACACATGCATAAGCATGTCCAACTTATCCACATTCACTCAGTATACAAGAGCGATATATACTATATTGTATCTTCAAAAAACTATATTATTGCTCAGCTGTAAACTGCTAAATGTGACTCAAACTGATGCATATTAAAAGGATCATGCCAAAATCAGGCTGATATCGTGTAGTCTGAACCCAGACGTCAGACACCAGATATCGAATGTAAGCTCTATCCCCTACTTTTTGAGAAAACTAAAATGTGGGTATTCTTTTAAGGATTGTAGTCATTTAAAGGTGACATATTATGCCACTTTTCACAAGATGTAATATAAATCTATGGTGTCTCCAGAATGTGTCTGTGAAATTTCAGCTCATAATACCCCCTGGATCATCTATTATAGCTTGTCAAATTTGCCCCTTTTTGGGTGGGAGCAAAAATGCGCAGTTCCCTTTCAAGGGAACTTCGAGCTGCGTCAAACGCTGCGGGAACGCCCCTGCGTTGTGCGTCATGAAGCACGTATGGAATCAGCCCAATGGAGAGATGAAACGTCATAGGCGGGTGACGTCATCGACCAGGAAACTATAAAGCACCCCAAAAACACAAGCGCATTAGCTTCTGTGCTTTCAGTCGCGCTACATGTGAATCTGTCCCTGTGTGATATTGTCTGTCTTTACATACCCTGCACCACACAAACAATTTATCCTTATATTGAGAGATATGGCGGACGAACAACAGTTTAGGAAGTGTGTTCCTCCCTGCTCGCGTTATTTAACGAGCGGGGATACACATGATCTTTGTGTTGTTTGTTTGGGAGTTCAGCATGCCCAGTCTGCTCTCGAGGGGGCAGACTGTGAGCATTGCGAGCGTCTGCCGTTAAGGACGCTCCGCTCCCGCCGAGCGCTCTTTGAGGAGAGCGGTTCGGTGCGCGCTCCCCGCGGTTCGGGTCCTGCTTCTGCCGAGGCAGAGCGGCGGCGCTTATCGTGGGGATCGCAGATGGATCTCACAGCGGGGTTTGAGACGGGCTCTGCCTTATCTCTCCCTTCACCTGTGAGATCCAGTGCCTCAGTCCCGGGTTCGGAAGCACGCGCTGCGGTTTCTTCCGCTCGGGCTGAGGCACCAATGCTGCAGCTATCCAGTTCTGAGGAGCTGGATGTTGTCAGTGTTGAGGGAGATGTGGAGGATTCGCCACCCCACACTCCCGAAAGTGATGAGCTTATGGAGGTTTTAACAAGAGCTGTTGAAAAACTTAATATTGAATGGCCAGTGACTAGACAGGAGTCTGTTTCTAAATCAAAGTTGGATGAGAGATTTTTGCCGTCACGTGTGCAGCCTCCACGCCGGTGCCTGCCGTTTTTCCATGATCTCCACACCGAGGTGTCGAAATCATGGAGAAAACCGGTGTCATATAGAGTGTTTAGTCCCCAGACTTCAACATATGCAAATATAATGGGAGCCAAGGCTCATGGTTATGGTGCTTTGCCTCGTGTGGAAGAGACGCTTGCGAGCCATCTCTCCCCCGAAGCAGCATCATCTTTTAAGGCACCGGCATTACCCACCAAGCCATTAAGAAACACCTCGGCTTTGGTGGGTAAAGCATATTCGGCAGCAGGTCAGGCTGCGTCATGCCTGCATACTATGTCAATCTTGCAGGCATACCAGGCTGATCTGCTAAGGGACGTGAGTGAGAGTGAGGAGGTCAGTACTGACGTAGTTCGCGAACTGCGTCAGGCTGCTGATTTATCCCTGCGTGCCACCAGAGAATCGGCCAAGCTAGTGGGTCGTTCTATGGCAGCTCTGGTGGCCGCAGAAAGACATTTGTGGTTAAATCAAACCAATATTAAAGAGAAAGAAAAAGCTTTTCTTTTAGATGCTCCTCTCTCTCCCCTGGGTTTGTTTGGTGATGCTGTAAATTCAGTTATCGATAAATTCCAGGAAGAAAAGAAACAAACTGCAGCTTTTAAAAAGTTTCTTCCCCTTAAAGTTCACGTCCCTGGGGCTGCTGGGCGGGAGCAGCCCCGGCCGTCTATGAGCTCATCACATAGAGCGCAGCAGAGGCAGAGTGTCGCGTCTCGTGCTCCCCCTGCTGGACAGTGGGCTCAGCCGCGACACTCTCAGCCGAAGCCTTCTAGCAATAGAACTGATCTGAGGACAGTTATATTGGCTAAGAAGGCTTCGGCTAAGAAGAAGTCCTGACGCCAAGGCGTTCAGGATACTGAGGGTGGTCCCCACCGAGGCGGAAAGGTGTTCACCTCTTTTTACGGTGCCCATTCCTCCTCGGTGCCCTCAGGGGCTCGTTCTGCCAACCCCGCCTTTATGCCGGGGCACAGACGATCCCAGCGAGCGCTTTCCCGAGGGACGCTCGCTCCCTCTGAGGAGGGTCTCAGAGCGGTCAAACCAGTTGTTCCCTGCCGGTGCGCCGTTACAGGGCGCTGCGTTTGCTGCTCAAGTTACACCAGAGGCCAGTCTCGAGAGACTGGTACCCTTAGTAGAATTTCTGGCAGAGTGGAAAAGCCTTCCAAAAATATCTCATTGGGTCCTGCAGACAGTAGAAAAGGGTTATGCTATCCAGTTCAGGTGTCGTCCACCAAAATTCAGAGGGGTTCTGCACACAGTGGTGGGCCCCGAGCAGGCTCTGGTATTGGAACAAGAGGTGAAAACGCTCCTTCAAAAGGAAGCTATAGAACGGGTTCCTCCTCCCAGTTTGGAGTCAGGTTATTACAGCCGATATTTCATCGTTCCAAAGAAGGATGGGGGGTTGCGTCCAATTTTAGACCTGCGCATATTGAATCGCTCAGTAGGGAAGCTAAAATTCAAGATGCTCACTATCAAGCAGATCGTGTCTCAAATCAGATCCGAGGACTGGTTTGTCACGATAGATCTGAAGGACGCGTACTTCCACGTTTCCATCCTTCCACAACACAGGAAGTTCCTGAGGTTCGCCTTCGGGGGCGAGGCGTACCAGTACAGGGTTCTTCCGTTTGGCCTAGCTTTATCTCCCCGCACTTTCACGAAATGCATGGATGCAGCACTAGTGCCTCTGAGGCTTCAGGGCATTCGTATTCTCAATTACATCGACGATTGGTTGATTTTAGCTCAGACGGAGCAGATGGCGGTTCGGCATCGAGATGTCGTCCTCGCTCATATCAGAAAGTTGGGGTTGAGGCTGAACGCAAAGAAAAGTGTATTATCTCCTTCCCAGAAGACCACTTTTCTGGGTGTTGTTTGGGATTCTGTCTCGATGCGGGCGCGACTCTCTCCGACCCGCATCGCTTCGATTCTCTCAGCTGTGAAACAAGTGAAGCTAGGCCAGCTACTCACTGTGAAGCAGTTTCAGAGACTGTTGGGTCTGATGGCAGCAGCGTCCAACGTTATACCTTGCGGCCTGTTGTACATGAGACCGCTACAGTGGTGGCTCAGGACCAAGGGATTCTCCCCGAGGGGAAATCCGCTCCGCACGTTCAAAGTCACGCGGCGCTGCCTTCGTGCTCTGGTCATGTGGAGAGAAACTTGGTTCCTATCCAAAGGTCCTGTGCTGGGGGCTCTTTGTCGTCGCATAACGCTAACGACGGATGCTTCCCTCACAGGGTGGGGGGCGGTCATGAGTGGTCGCCCAGCCCAAGGTCTGTGGCAGGATCATCATCTATCGTGGCACATAAATTGTCTAGAGATGTTGGCTGTGTTTCAGGCTCTGAAATACTTCCTAACAGACCTGAGAGGCCATCATGTGTTAGTTCAATCAGACAACACGTCGGTGGTCTCTTATATAAATCATCAGGGGGGCCTGCGGTCTCGCCGGCTTTACAAGTTGGCCCGTCAGATCCTCCTGTGGTCCCAAGGGAAGCTACTATCTCTGAGAGCAATGTATCTTCCTGGGTATTTGAATGTGGTAGCAGACTCCCTGTCGAGGCAGGGGCCGAGGCCAGGGGAATGGAGACTCCACCCCGAGGTGGTGGAGCTCCTTTGGTTGAGTTTCGGTCGCGCCGAGGTGGACCTATTCGCTTCCAAGGAGACCACGCATTGTCATCGGTGGTTCTCCATCACTCATCCAGCCCCCCTGGGGTTGGATGCTATGGTGCAGCCGTGGCCGAGGTCACGTCTGTACGCCTTTCCCCCGATTGCTCTGTTACCAGGAGTTCTGGAGAGGGTCCGCCGGGACGGGGTCAGTCTACTACTAGTAGCCCCGTTCTGGCCGGCCCGAGTATGGTTTGCGGACCTGATTTCTCTCCTGGACGGTTCTCCTTTGGAGCTCCCGGTCAGGAGGGATCTACTCTCCCAGGCGGGCGGCACGATACTTCACCCCCGCCCAGAATTGTGGAACTGTGGGCTTGGCCTCTGAGGGGGCCCAGCTCATAGACTCCGGTCTCTCAACGGAGGTTGTTGAGACCATTCTTAACTCCAGAGCTCCATCCACGAGGAAGCTTTATGCCTTGAAGTGGAAACTTTTCACTTCTTGGTGTGGAGAACACCTGCAGGACCCAGTTAACTGCCCAGTGGGTGCAGTGCTGGAATTCCTGCAGGAGCGCTTCTCCACAGGGTTATCCCCCTCCACACTAAAGGTGTATGTGGCGGCACTAGCTGCTTACCACGTCCCTTTCAGTGGAGTTTCTCTTGGGAGACACCCGCTTATAACTCGTTTCCTCCGTGGCACTTTGAGGCTGAGGCCAGCAGTTCGTACGAGGGTGCCGACTTGGGATCTGGCCATTGTATTAGAAGGTCTTTCCCTAGCTCCTTTTGAACCTATCGAAGAAGTTCCCGAGAAGTTTCTCACTTTTAAGACTATCTTTTTACTTGCTATCTCTTCACTAAAAAGAATCGGAGATTTGCAGGCTCTGTCGGTTTCACCCTAGTGCCTGGAATTTGCACCTGGCATGGTTAAAGCTTTTCTGCATCCTAGACCAGGTTACGTTCCTAAGGTCCCTACTAATATCGTTAGACCTACGGTTCTGCAGGCTTTCTGTCCTCCTCCATTTATGTCATCGGACCAGGAGAAACTTAATTCACTCTGCCCTGTTAGGGCATTAGACGCTTATGTCCACAGAGCTGCCCTGTGGAGGAAATCAGAACAACTTTTTGTATGTTTCGGGCCACCCAGGAAAGGGTGTCCTGCGTCTAAACAGAGAATGAGCAAGTGGGTGGTCGAGGCTATCTCACTTGCTTATGACTCGGCTGGCCAGCCTTCACCTTTGGTTGTCCGAGCTCACTCTACCAGGAGTATGGCTGCTTCTAAAGCTCTTCTGTCGGGGGTTTCCCTGAGTGATGTTTGTGATGCGGCTGGATGGTCTTCACCGCATACTTTTATTAAGTTCTATGACCTAGACTTAAGCTCTACCCCTGGGGCACAGGTGCTCTCGTCCTCTGTGCGCTAGTCTCACATGACGGTCATTTGGTCCTATGGCGACGTGGGTATTCGCGTTCCCGCAGCGTTTGACGCAGCTCGAAGTTCCCTTGAAAGGGAACGTCTCGGTTACGTATGTAACCCTAGTTCCCTGATAGGGAACGAGACGCTGCGTCGCTCCGCCATACTCCCGGCACTCCCGTTAGCGCTTCCTTCAAGCCTATCAGAAGCTAATGCGCTTGTGTTTTTGGGGTGCTTTATAGTTTCCTGGTCGATGACGTCACCCGCCTATGACGTTTCATCTCTCCATTGGGCTGATTCCATACGTGCTTCATGACGCACAACGCAGGGGCGTTCCCGCAGCGTTTGACGCAGCGTCTCGTTCCCTATCAGGGAACTAGGGTTACATACGTAACCGAGACGTTTTTGTGTGTCGCTTTAAATGCAAATAAGCTGATGCTCCGCCCCCGTTCAGAAGAGGGAGGAGCCTTTACACAAGCTTTAGAGACTCCGGTGTTGTGCGAACTCCTACCAAATTATTACCCCCCCCCCCCCCCCCATCCCTCCATCCCCCCATCCCATAGTACTGGTAGGTTTAGGATTGGTTGTGGGGGAGGGGGAGGGGGAGGGTTAGGGGAGGGGTTAGTCTTAGGGTTAGGGGAGGAGTTAGGGTTAGGGGAGGGGTTAGTATTAGGGTTTGGATTAGGGGAGGAGTTAGGATTAGGCAATCAGGCACTGATTTCAACGAGGGGGGTATTCGTTTGGCAGGGAGTCGAAATTCGGCACAACACCAGCAATAACAAAACAGGCCAATCTCACTGATCCAGAATCAGTAATAACCAGCAGCGAGTGCAGCCTTACGGAGAGACTCAGGGAGAGCTTCACTTTTACACGTTTCTGAATGTTAGCGGAGACATTTCTGTAGTTGTTGTGGAGTTACACTGATCATCTCCTCATCATGTTGAACTCTTCCACGAGTGTCCACAGTTCCTGAGGTGTTTATTAGACAGCGGTGACATGTTCTGGTCAATAGTGTTCAGTGTCGTCTGTGCTCGATCACAGAACAGTTTCAGGCTTTGCTGGATCTTCTCCAGTGCGTTAGAACTGGTCTCTGTTGGCGCTCGCGAAACCAAATGGCGGCTGGTGTGTGTAAACGTGCAGATTAAGGGCCGATAACATTATAATAAGATCCTCTTCATACGTCATGGTGCGTTCACACCGGACGCGAATAGCGCGTCAGGCGCGAGTGATTTCAATGTTAAGTCAATGCAAAGACGCGTTACGCGCGTAAAAAATTCCTGCGGCGCGAATGAGGCGTAGAGCGCGGCGCGGTAGACGCGAATACGCCTCATTCGCGCGTCAAGTTCGCGCGAATGGCGCGAATTGAAGCGTCTGGCGCGGAAGCGCGTTACGCGCGAATGATTTAGTTAGTGCTATTTGTGCATTCACGCGTTTGACGCAAATTCGCGTCTGCCGCCCGAGTTGAAAAATTTGAACTTCTGCGTCAATTCGCGCCGCGTTAACCAATCAGGAGCCTGCTTGCTGCTGTCACGTGGTGAAGCGAAAGTTTGTTATTTTAATAAACTATTTTGTAATATTACTAAAATGTCTGGTGTGGTTCTAATGCACAACAAAGCAAATCTTTCACATAAAATCTCGATTTTAATATATGAGAGATAGTACTCATTTTGTATTGAATGCTATTTATTCCATATCTATTTTAGATTATGTGAAACATTATTATTTTAATGTAAAAACAACAAACACTTAGTGTATAATAAATAAATAAAAATCACAGGACAGGTTTCACTTTTGGAGGCTGGCTCCATTTATTATCAAATAAATGTGCGGGCGAGGGTGAACCTCTTGCCGGGCTGTAGAGCGCGGGCTCGTCAGGCAGCGACCACTCGAGGCCGAGGCTTTACACGGCCTACGCTGTCCTTGTCAACGTCCTCACCGTTAGGTCCACCAAACCTAGCTCCTGGAACAAATGGTGAAACTCCTGAAACCCTCCGGAGGGTCTGGTGGATCCGAGTACAGTGCCGATATCCCCAACGCAGCTGTTTCTGCTCTCCAGAGCAAATACGAGCGGTGACTCTCTCGATTAATGCTAATGCTAATGCTCGATAAACATCTAAAAAAGATGGCCACCTCCGGATTTCGCTTCTGACGCGCGTAAATTTCGCTTCAAACTTTTGTTTTTGCGCGCGTCAGTTTCACTCTTGACGCGCGAATTAACACAAAGTGGTCAAGCGTCAAACTAGACGCGGTAGACGCGAATTTGACGCGCTATTCGCGTCCGGTGTGAACGCACAGTCAGAAGGGGAGCGAAATCTGACTGGCTTATTTTCTGACATGCTTGCAGAGAAAGGCTCACCAGAACACAGTCACTGGGTTTCACTTTTCTCATTTTCTGGGTTAGTAGAAGCACCGGGGACGCGATTATTGCACTTAAACACGGAAAAAGTCAGATTTTCATGATGTGGCCCCTTTAATGCAATCCTCTCCGAATATGAGTGCAGTCGTCTCCTCCTAAACCTCATAACCTGACACTGTGAAGGTTGTGTTTGTTTTCACCAGTGATGGACGATAGCAGATACAGCATGTTAAGCCTCGAGGTAAAGCACGTCATCTTTTCTTGCATTTGGTGTTTTTTTTGCTTCTTTCCCACTAGTGTTTGGGCCTTTTTACTTAAATTCTGTTTTTTACAAAGTTTCCTTTTGATTTCCTGTGAAAACTTGCATGAAAATGAAGAAATTAAAACAAACGCTCAGAACTTTATTATTTTTGATATATTCCAATATTCACTGTATTAAGTCATCATAATAATAATGAATAATTTGTGTAATCTGTAAATAATTAACAATAAAGAGGCAGAGCAAGTTATTACATTTTAGACATTTTTCTTTTGGAATAACACGCCCCGATGAATAATACACAACAAGACCGAGGAAATGTATTACGGAAGCAAATTGGGTTTAGTTTAATGTGGACCTTAACCAGGTCTGTCAAGGTGACTGTACTCATTGTAAACAGCACAATAAAGCATGGCATTGTAAATATTCTGTCGACCTTCTTCTTCTGCAATGTTTTCCGTTGCATTTTTCCCGATTACAGAGGAAGAGGGGCATTACTTAAAGCGAGAGGATGAGTAAATGATGACCCCTGTTGCCCCGACAGACAATGTGGCTCTTCATGCGCAATAAACATTCATCAAGGCGCAAATTGCATTATTTTGTTAGACATCTAAACAGTTCCCCTGCTCGCGATGTCACAGTATTGCGGTATAAATGTGCACAGATTAATTATTATATGTTTGTACTTTTCCGTAAGCCTGCGGTGGGTTTGGCTGCGTGCCTCAGTCGCTCTCTGAGCTCCACCAGAAATATCAATATGAGACAGCGTTTATCATGGTCAGCCCTTCAGATGCTGGCATCGCTTTTCATTTGATGCATGTGCTTTTCTTCAGTTTAAAACCCATTTGCATCAATTCTTGTAGTTCAGACATCAACTAAAACTCTTTAGAGGCTTATATGTGCTACTCACACAAAAAATAAGTTTAGCGTACTAAATATGCAAACGATACAGTGTATTTTGGGGTGTGACAATATATCGTGTCACACTATATCGCAATACAAAAATGCAACAATATTAATGTTAGATTTTTATAACTATTATGTTGAATATAATGTATAATAATGTAATGGGGGATATTTGTGTGTCCTGATAATGCCAGATGTTACCAGTAAAAAGTGGCCGACATTATTTTAAATATACCTAGTCAGTGACAGAGATCAAACATACTCTCCTGAAATATATCTGTATTTTCAGCTTCAGAATCATGAATATTGTTATTCTCTAGTGTCCTGTGCTTTGGGTTTCCAGCTCTAAGTCCAAAGCCTATTCATTTACACACACAACGTAACATCAAATTTAGCATCTTAAAATCAACTGTACATTTTTTTGCTAACCTTTTATCATTTGTCTTGGAGTATCGCAATAATATCGTATCGTGAGTTCAGTGTCGTGATATGTATCGAATCGTCGTTACACCCCTACCTGATAATACTAAAGATCAGCTCTAAATATTTTCTTTATTTGGTGAACATGTGAAGGTTGGCGTGTTTGTACCGGGTTTCTGGCTGGTCATGTGTCTACTGAGGGCGGCTCTCCCAGCAGCCTGAGGGGCGGGGACTGAGGTGGGCGTGGCCTTGTTGGTGGGCGTGGTCTTCTCTGTGGGCGGGGCTCCGTGCTTCACTGTTTTTGTGGCTAGCGCTGTGCTATCGGCACTGTCCATGTTTATCTTCGGAGCTGCAACACATTCAAGAGACTTTCAGGCAAACCAAAAATTATTCAGACACCAGATATCATTTTTAGGGCTGTCAGTTAAACGCGTTATTAACGGCGTTAACGCAAACCCATTTTAACGGCGTCCATTTTTTTTATCGCGCGATTAACGGTCTTTTTGGCCTAGCAAACTTTGTAGTTTTTTTTCACATGCTTTTGCGACAGGACGCGGCGCTGCGCTATGAAACCCATTCATTTCAATGGCTTGCGCCGCGCGAGGACGTTTTGTTGCTTCGTCGACCAAAGCGCAAGCGGATCTAGCTAGACCGGAAACAAAACAACAGGCACGCCGCACACACTTGTTTGGGTCTGCGAGCTGGCCAAATAGTAGGTTAACGTTACGTTTTGAGTGGATGACGAGCGCGAGACGCCGAAATGGATGCCAATAAGATTCTGAATTGAAAGTTTACTTAAAAAAAAAAAAGTTGCCAAATGGTTCCATTGACGAGACCAAAGTGATCTGTGTGTTTTGTCGTTGTGAACTGAGCTATCGTCATCGCAGCACGTCCAGTCTGAAACACCACTTGATGATGGCCAAGCACACACACACACACACACACACACACACACACACACACACAGCTGATGCGAATTCTCCGCCCCCTCGTCAATATCAGGACCTCATCAGTATTTCTTTCACCCTTTTATTGATGGACAGTGTTACATTGTGTGAGAGATTATTTGCTCCAAGTGAGAATGTTAGTGTGATATTGAACACAGTATATGCCAATGTTGTTTTCAATAAAAAACATTTGCACAAAGCAAGCCGATCCACTTTCCATGTTGATAAGAGCATTAAAATGAGGAAAAATAATGGCACAAAAAGAAATCAAGAGACATTAAAATAGATAAAAATGTGCGATTAATCGCGAGTTAATTATGACATTAATGCGATTAATCGCGATTAAATATTTTAATTGTTTAACAGCACTAATCTTTTTTGAATTTTTTTTTTTTTACTAGTGTGTGGAGGACACTATAGTTCATTTATGTAAGTGAGGAGAGTAAGTGAGAAGCAAGGAAATCTTGGAGTGTCGCAATAATATCGTATCGTGATATCGAATCGTGACATGAGGGTATCGTTACACCCCTACAGTATATATATATATATATATATATATATATATATATATATATATATATATATATATATATCATCAGGAATTACACTAACTTTTGCTGATCTGTCAGTGACCTTTGGAGAAACTACTGCAATGAACTTTTCCCTTTGCTGTGCAGATTTCAAAGGGTTAATATGTCCCTCTCCACGTTTTTAATTTCAGTAAAATGATGCATTGTTACATTATGACAGGCAACCTCAAATTAGTCAGAAGTAATTAGTTAAAGGATCCCTCGTTAGTCGCTCAGCTTCACATCTGTCATCTGTGCCACTTCCAGAACTCAGTGTGACTCGAACATCTTCATTCATTCATTCATTAAACGCTGTAAACAGCCGCATGGAAGTGGGAAGGAAGGATTTCATTGACAATTAGGTAATTGCATAGAAGAGAGAATATTAATCTGCATTTAGTTGCCTGGAGCTCTTAGCATATCTACCTCTTAATTATGTATGTCCCGTATAAAGACCTGCGAACGCCTTTGAAAAGACTAGGATGTTTGTAAGAAGGTAACATCCATAAATTTACATGATTCGTGCTCTGTGTTTGCATTGGCAGATATTATTAATAATGCAATTATTTTTTTGCCTGTGGAATGTTAATTATGGACGTATGCATGGTATAAATCATTAATGTTTCATAATTTTTTGAAAGGTGGGTAAAGGTCAAGTTTTTTATTAACAGTGAAAACACAAACATGTAATTAGCTTCCCAAACTACAAGCTACTCTACACATAATTTGCATAAAAGCTACCCCTTTTAATATTAATGCATAAGTTAACAAAAATAGCTAAATTATTACATTGAACACATTGGGGAACACATTTTAATAAATGATCAGTTTTTTTTTTCTGGCTGTATTATTCTTGCAAAAAAATAGAAAAATCTTAATTAGGCCAACTGCATCAAACTATTTCAAAGTCTTGATTTCGTTTTCAGTCTCTAACAGGTTTTCCTGCTTGAATGTTGATTATTCTCCTCATATTCTCCATTGTTGCGGCTCCTCTCTTCCCAGTCTGTCAGTAACGCTCTGTTTACTTCCTGTCTCTATGAAGCCCCTCCTTCTGAAAAGCACACTGTGCTCTGATTGGTCGGCTGGATCAGCGTGTTGTGATTGGTCGAGCGCTTCGAGTGTGTTTGGGAAATGTCCCGCCCCATAACCACCATGTTTAACACACTACTAACTAACTCAACCAGGCCCCGCCCCTTTATTCTGCATATTAATTATTTAAATGAGGCATATTCTGACGTGTTCGTTCCCGGAAGAAACTCAAGACTACAATGGAGGCGTTTCAGGAGTTTCTCTAGTATGACACTGATATAGAGAAGAACTCCCACTGGAGGGTCTTTGGAAAACTTTTCCATGTTAAAACAACGACATTACACACTAGAAAGATGAACATGGAGACAACGTCCTCTTTAAGTGCAACTAATACAACTACAAACAATCTTGATGTTTAAAAATGTCTCAAATCTACTGACAACAGCATATTTTAATTAAAATACAAAAGTTATTCTTATACTAAATGTATTAAAAAGGCAAGTTGCATCAGCTATACAACTGCATGCACAATATAATGTACACACTTCTGAGGAAACATGACAAGCAACATGAGCAAATCAACTGAGCTTCTGTCACAGAGTTAGAGTTAGTTTCAGCTTCATTCTGTCACGTCATGCGGTCTGACGCTTCACGAGGAGGTGAATGTCTTTTAATAACACACGGTTTGGGCTTCTAGTGCTGGAGGGGAAGATCTTGAGGATCATTACGGATGAAAATGTTCTTATCACGACATCATAACTCGCTGCAGGAGAGACAGTCATAAAGAGTGCCGGTGACATGTGCTGTGATATGGAAATACATCGCATTTTAATAGCATACACACGGGCTGGCCGTGTTAAGCTCGCATATCTTTTGCCTTTGATAAGGCCTGTGCCCATAAATTACATATAATAAAATAAAGACAGTGAAGCATAGTTTTAGAACCAAAACATTTAGCATTTTTTTCCTTTAAAACAATCTGGCTGCAAAACACTTGATTCTCATTACTGTAATACAGTCATTATATTCATCCAGAAATTCAATTCAGTACAACAAATACTACTATTTTTATTTTATTCAAGTCAACCTATATACATTAAGTTATAGCAGCAAAATAAAATGTTTATGTATTAAATCGAGTTCGCTGAGGGTTACGACTTTATACAGTGTATTATATTTACTTACAACTTATTTTTTTACATTACAGTAATGAGAATTATCTCATTTTCTTCCATTTTGAGGTGAATTATGACCTGGCATGTTGGAACAGATGTAATAAGATTGGAGTGGCACAACATAATGTGTTTTTCTTGACTCAAAAATATAAATGATCAAATGATTTGCATTCTTCAAGCAGTATTAATCGTGCAAAATAACAAGATAATAATTAGTGTGATCACATCAAACTCACATAAATGTATGTCAGGTGCAACTAATACAATTATAAAACACCTTAATATACTGTATATGACTCAAACACCTAGTGACCAACATCAGCACTTAATTAAATATCATATATATATATATATAAAAAATAAATTGCAAGACAATGTGACCAAAAAAATGTTTTCTTGACTTTTTATAATTTTTTTATTTTTTTATGTTGACGTCTCTTTTACAAATTATTTTTACATGAGCGCATTTACTCCTGTGCGTCTGACTTTCATGCAGGATATCAGTATGCACCACTTAATTGCATAAATGAAGCTAATGCAATAAATTCATGTGCGAGCGCACGCACAGTGTTAATTATCCCACAGAGGAGATGCGCTGTGTTCTCGTCCACAAACCAAACCCATGTCACAACACATCATAACACTGACACTCACCCCCGCCTGAACTTATCATGCCACCAATTAGCCTGAATAAAGTGAAGGCTGTTCCTCCTGTTTGTAATCCATCCTCATCTGTGAAAAGGGCAGCGAGTCAGGTTAGCATGAGCTCTGCACACTGGCCTTCTGCCACGAGGACTGCGGGATTAAACGGATAATAAAATAAAATATCGGGCTGCTGTTGCGGGTTATGCCAACAAGATTAGGTTTCATTAAACCCAGGCTCACTGGAAAAACGTTGAGTCTTGCATGTTTCATGACACTTTCAAAGTGAAATGCCTAGAGAGTGGCACTGAGAGTGTGTTTATCTTTATAAGAAACTGATGAACGTGAATCTGCTACGCTTTATTACATTGGTTATTGTACGTATCACGGCAGTTCGGAAATAAAACTGATGCTTGTCAATAACAGAGCACCTAGAGTTGGCTAGAGGCCTGCAACATTTACACATTCACCCTTCATCCAAATATTATTAAAAGTTTGTTAAATATTGCAGCTTATGAAAACCCAAAATTCAAAATTAGAATATTGTGAAAAGGTTTTCATAAGCTGTAAGCCATAATCATCAAAATTATAACAAATAAAGGCTTGAAATATATCACTTTGCATGTAATGAGTCTATATAATATATTAGTTTCACCTTTTAAGTTGAATTACTGAACTTTTGCACGATATTCTAATTTTTCAAGTTTCACCTGTATAGTTATACACTCACCTAAAGGATTATTAGGAACACCTGTTCAATTTCTCATTAATGCAATTATCTAATCAGCCAATCACATGGCAGTTGCTTCAATGCATTTAGGGGTGTGGTCCTGGTCAAGACAATCTCCTGAACTCCAAACTGAATGTCAGAATGGGAAAGAATGGTGATTTAAGCAATTTTGAGCGTGGCATGGTTGTTGGTGCCAGACGGGCCGGTCTGAGTATTTCACAATCTGCTCAGTTACTGGGATTTTCACGCACAACCATTTCTAGGGTTTACAAAGAATGGTGTGAAAAGGGAAAAACATCCAGTATGCGGCAGTCCTGTGGGCGAAAATGCCTTGTTGATGCTAGAGGTCAGAGGAGAATGGGCCGACTGATTCAAGCTGATAGAAGAGCAACTTTGACTGAAATAACCACTCGTTACAACCGAGGTATGCAGCAAAGCATTTGTGAAGCCACAACACGCACAACCTTGAGGCGGATGGGCTACAACAGCAGAAGACCCCACAGAAGACCCCACCACTCATCTCCACTACAAATAGGAAAAAGAGGCTACAATTTGCAAGAGCTCACCAAAATTGGACAGTTGAAGACTGGAAAAATGTTGCCTGGTCTGATGAGTCTCGATTTCTGTTGAGACATTCAGATGGTAGAGTCAGAATTTGGCGTAAACAGAATGAGAACATGGAACCATCATGCCTTGTTACCACTGTGCAGGCTGGTGGTGGTGGTGTAATGGTAGCCTCGTGAGACCATCCTGATCTCGCGAGCTTTCAAGGTTTCACTCGCAGATCAGTTTGGATACTTTCCGTTAAAGAAAATTTGGGAGCAGTTCACCAAACGAACGTCCAATCAGCGTTGGCTTTGAGGCGGGTTGAGGTGTGACGCAACGAGAAGCGCGTCAGTTCAGTCTAAAGAACATGTCGGCTTCAGCGGATGAAACTAGCATCAGCGTGGCTATCGAGCAAGTTTTATCGGAATTACAGAGTATTTCTTCACTGAAAGAAGAGCAAAACACTGCTCTGGAGGCTTTTCTCAGTGGAAAAGATACGCTCTGTTAGTACGTCATATACTTCGTTGATCTGATTGGTTGATTTGGCCCGTCTATCACCAACATAGGCCAATCAGCTAACCAGTATTTTCGCCCTTACCAAAACTACTTCAACGGAAGGTTTCCAGATGGATATGCGGAGCAAATCCATCTGGCGGAGTCAGTTTAGTGTAATGGTGTGAGGGATGTTTTCTTGGCACACTTTAGGCCCCTTAGTGCCAATTGGGCATCGTTTAAATGCCACGGCCTACCTGAGCATTGTTTCTGACCATGTCCATCCCTTTATGGCCACCATGTACCCATCCTCTGATGGCTACTTCCAGCAGGATAATGCACCATGTCACAAAGCTCGAATCATTTCAAATTGGTTTCTTGAACATGACAATGAGTTCACTGTACTAAAATGGCCCCCACAGTCACCAGATCTCAACCCAATAGAGCATCTTTGGGATGTGGTGGAACGGGAGCTTCGTGCCCTGGATGTGCATCCCACAAATCTCCATCAACTGCAAGATGTTATCCTATCAATATGGGCCAACATTTCTAAAGAATGCTTTCAGCACCTTGTTGAATCAATGCCACGTAGAATTAAGGCAGTTCTGAAGGCGAAAGGGGGTCAAACACGGTATTAGTATGGTGTTCCTAATAATCCTTTAGGTGAGTGTATATACTAAATGTCTATAAATATAATAAATAACTTTGCAACTACACATCAACTGATTCTTAACCCTAACCCTACCAGTAATACTCTACTAATACTCTAATGAGAGTTAGTAGACATGAAAGTGCAACCTTACGTGTAGTCAACAGATTGTCTAAAAGTGACCATCAAAACATTTCTAAAGACACATCTTTTTGGTCAGCACCATTAATACTAGCACTACCTTTTCTATTCTATTCTATTTGTTTAGTTTTTTCTTATAAAAACAAGCAATAAAAAAACCTTGTCATGTGTACTGTGCTCGACTAACTGAGACTTGTTACCGCACTTGTTGCCCTCTTGCTGGTCTGATTGCTTCTATTGTTCTCTCTTTGGATAAAAGCGTCTGCTAAACGATGAAATGTAAATGTAAAATAAAGCGAAACCGATTTTTTCCCATGTAAACCTTCATAACACATGCTGAAATGTTGTTGTGTGTTGTTCTCGTCCTGCAGGTCTCCACAGAATGGAGCGAGAATGAGCAGAGAGCGGTCGAGAGAGAAGCATGAACTGGAGGCTCATTGAAGTCACTTACCTCCTGTTTATATGGGACCATATAACAGTCCAGTCTTCCCGTCAAGAGCCCTCGGCCAACGAACAGCATGTCACCAAGCAGTTTGACTGGCTCATCTCTGACCGTGGCCCTTTCCACCACTCGAAGGGGTACCTATCCTTCATGGAAAGATTTCGCCAAGGATTCACGACCCGGTATAAGATTTATAGGTGAGTGCACTTAATAATCGACTCGAGCTCGTGTCCGTATATGAAGTTTCTGCTGAGATTCGTATGGCTTATGAAGAGCTGGCCTCAGTGTGAACCTGTTTTATCATTCAATGGAGTTCAAAGCACATCCAGCATTCAGTTCTGCTCGTTCAGAGAGGGACGATATGCATTCGATCTGATCAGATGCTTGCCGGGTTCCCACGCTCACCAAAAACCTTGAGGATTTTAAAACAGGCCTGGAGAAAATCATGGGCGTTTCTGAAGGGAATTTGTTTGTAGTTCTGTTCTGAAATACTGCTTTTAGGAAGAAATTGCAATTTGAGACTGAGTGCAATCTTAGTATTCAGTTTTTTTCAAACAAATCATGTTACATTCATTTTGTATTGTGTTTGAATGTTAAATGAGCTGCACTGTGTGTGTGTAAGTGAGCTGTAGTTCTTGTGGAGCAATGATTTCTGTTGTTGCCTATGGAAGTCTTTCAAAGATCCTTGAAACATAAAGAGGTAAGACTTTACAATAAGGTCGAATTAGTTAATGCATCCGGTATCATGGACTAACATGCATTAATGAAATCAAACCCCAAACCTGCAGAATCCCTGCAGACGTGAAAGGAGAGACTGAATCATCCGACGAGTGGTTTGAGAATCGTTGAAAAATGTGGCGATGTTCAATGAGAAAATGAAACTTTTTTTGGAAATGAAAGTTTTTTTTTTTTACCTTTGATGCATGTAAACCTATTGTAGGAGAACAGGTGAAGCCTTGCGTTTAAAATAGCATAATTGAGCACTTTAATGCATGTTAGTCCATGATATCTATGCATTAACCCTAAAAGTGCAGACATGCGATTGGCCATTGCTGATGTGAGAGTACAAGTCTTCACGAACCAATTTTACTTCCAAAACGACGGATTTTGCCGAGAGTTACATGTGAAACTCGAAAAAATTTGAATATCATGCAAAAGTTCTTTTATTTCAGTAATTCAACTTAAAATGTGAAACTAATATATTATATAGACTCATTACATGCAAAGTGAGATATTTCAAACCTTTATTTGTTATAATTTTGATGATTATGGCTTACAGCAAAAAAACAAATTCAAAATTGGAATATTGTGAAAAGGTTTTCATAAGCTGTAAGACATAATCATTAAAATTATAACAAATAAAGGCTTGAAATATCTCACTTTGCATGTAATGAGTCTATATAATATATCAGTTTCACCTTTTAAGTTGAATTACTGAAATAAATGAACTTTTGCACGATATTCTAATTTTTCGAGTTTCACCTGTGAGTATGCATACCTGTTAATGTGGCACCTGTGATAAGGTAGTGTGTTGAAAGAAGTCCTAATCGAAGAATGCACTGGATTTATGGTGCTAATGGACATTGCATGTACTTTTACGAGCTTTCACAGCACAACTGCTGTTCTTTTCTTCGAGAATGCGTCCACTTGGTGTGTGCACTGACTTAAAAAATAAGCTTTCAGGATAATAACATAAAAAGTCACTGCAGAGGACACATACAATAGTGCTATATATCTTCAGTGCATTGCAGGATAAAACTGCATTCCGGCGATGTTTGTTTTAAAAAAAGACGATATTGCACAGTCTAATCATTGTGTAATTAAGAGTAGCTGTTGTACAGTGTGAACATGTCCTGCAGTGTTTGTCATCAAGAGATATTGCAAATGACGACAGTGCTTTAACATGCATTTATTACTGTAAGCATATTTACAGCTGTGTGAACAAATGGGCCAAACAATTGTCACATTTAAAGGCATCACTAAAGAGTTTTTGGCACAGAATAATAGTGTTATGTAGTGTTTTACGCACATTTATGCTCACTTGTATGTAAACGCTTTACAGGCTGTCACAATATCAGATTTCACGCTGTAATCACGGTAAATATATATTGTGATATCTATAGAAAAACAATGCTATCAGTCACATTCATCTTAACTTTGATTATTTTGTGTTTTGCTTTCTTAATGAATCACACCATTGCATACAGCAATTACAATAACCCACATTTAATTATCGTCTGAATTAATGATAAAATTCTGAAATTTATGGAATATTTTTTTTAAGAATTTAGAGGAGACTAAATTGCAAAACTGTTGTTAGCTTAGTAGAGCATCAAAATACAGTTTATGAGAATAACAGCATTTAACTCCAAAATCACATTATAACGCCAGTCGAGTGATTGAAATGACTTTCTTCTGTGAACTGCTTCTTATCACAGAAAGAAATAGCAGAAATTATATTATTTTATAGTATTCTTTACAGTGATAAAGGCTATACGAGCGTTATACGTATACATTATCCTTATGAAAATAACCTAGATGGCTTGAAGAACACAGATACACCATTTTTTTCCATGATTTCCTTGAACGTCAAAAGTTCATGTGTCGAGAATGAATGAATGTGAGAGTTTAGCGTTTCATAATGCTCACATCGCCCTATTCACATTCATTTAAAATGAATTTTTTTTTTTTTTGGACTAGTGAAGTTTTTTAATGCATGTACAACGAACTCTTTTAGCACAAAAGCGCAAGTATTTCCCCCCGTTAAATGCAAAAGGGAAAACAGTCAATCTAGAGAAGCGGAAGGCTTATAGACACAGAAGTGGAAATTAAACAATGTTTTTTTTGTTTTTTTTTTTAAACATTGGATACAGCCACAGTGAAATAATGGCGTTGGCATTTATTCTTTCCTGATATAATATCTTTCCGTTTCCATGAAAACGCACCCGTCAGTATCAGTGACACTTACATAAATCACCCCACACTCTCCATATGTAACGTGTACGTGAGAATCGCACTTCTAAGTAGCTAAATGAACATTTCTACAGTGTTTAAGAGGTGAGGAAGTTCTTTTTCTGCTCGTTAAAATCGAGTTTTTCCACGTAACAGTGACTGAAGATGCCTTGGAGACACAGCACTCAGTGGATCTGCTCAGAAACAAGTGAACACTGCCTAACTCGACAGCATTAGCACTGTCCCGGTGAACACCGGTCCACATGGCATTGTGTGCATCTTTTATGGAGTAGGCAATCACAGAAAGTACCGTGAAAACCTTGATCTAATGTCAAATTCAAGATGCCAGACAAGGAGAGAGAAATGTCAATTATAAATATTTGTATAATTAATGTGCATTTTCAAGTGTCTCAGATCAGTCACTCATGAGCTTCAATTTAGGATGCTGTCTTAGTAGGTTGTAGCTCACTAGGGATTTCAACAGAGCTAAGGTTTATATACAGTATATATTTCTTTCTTATATATATATATATATATATATATATATATATATATATATGTAAGTATATATATATATATATATATATATATATATATATTTTGCATAAGAAAATGCAAGTAGTTTGTGAACTCTAAATGATCATTGTGTTGTTCCTGTGTGATATGCATCATCATAATTATTATTTTAAAATCCCCCTGTAGTCAATAATTGTATCCCTTAAAACTCATATTTGATCACCAAAATTACACATTTAAATGTTTTTTTCCTTGAAAATATTTTTTTCATTCCTTAAAATATCTGTAACTCGACACCCTCGCCTCATTTAGTATGCGCGGTTCTATGAATATGCAAATGAGCCCCGCCTCCACTCACTCCCTCAGCTCAGAGATCCACTGGTTGACGATCACACGTTGATCTGATTGGTTACAAGGTCGTTTGTGACGTCAGAAACACCAGCGATTTCAAACCGTGTTTTTGAGACTGTCTTTGGTTCACTGCAGTTTTAAGGAGGAAATACTCAGCAATGCTGTCGACTTATGAACTTACACATGCTTTAAGCGTATTAAAAACACCACATAGACACATAAACAACATTAAAAGCTGGATTTTCACCACAAGGGGACTTTAACAATGTGCAAGCTGTCATTATTTACTCACTTTGCAAAGAAAGGCACATCTTTAGTGCATGCGTTCACCTTGGTCATTTCTCATATGTGATGAGTGTACAGCTTGGAAACAAACAAAACCATTTAGTCTTTTATGTGTTATATCAGTCTCAAGGATCAGCAGAAAAAGAAGAAAACACTGCTGAGATCCATCTGTACAGCGAAACGCTTCCTGGGGTTTATGAAGGAAAACTGGCGTATGTTATTTGGTCTGTGTTGAACAGATTCTGTCGTGGACATCATTTGTTAATCAAATATTCTACACTCGTGAAAATAAACGCTCCAAAAGGTGTTTTTGTTTTTGTTTTTGTTTTTTTAGAAATGCAATAGAAGAACCATTTTGGTTCCAAAATAATCTTTCAGTCAACCATTCTTAAAATAACATTTTTTTTCTTAGTGTGATAAAAAAAAAAAAATCCATAAAAGGTAATTTTCCACAAAGAACCTTTTATGCAATGGAAATATTCCATGGTTTTTAGGGTTCTTAATGGAATCATTGATGCCAATAAATAACCTTTATTTTTAAGATTCTATGGGATTCAACGCTGTTATTATCAGAAGCTTCATCAGAAGCACACACAGTTCCACATTACTTATACAGGTGAAACTCGAAAAATATGAATATCGTGCAAAAGTTCAGTAATTCAACTTAAAAGATGAAACTAATATATTATATAGACTCATTACATGCAAAGTGAGATATTTCAAGCCTTTATTTGTTATAAGTTTGATGATTGTGGATTTCAGCTTATAAAAACCTTTTCACAATATTCTAATTTTGACTTTGGGGTTTTCATAAGCTGTAAGCCATAATCATCAAAATTATAACAAATAAAGGCTTGAAATATCTCACTTTGCATGTAATGAGTCTATATAATATATCAATTTCACCTTTTAAGTTGAATTACTGAACTTTTGCACGATATTCATATTTTTTCGAGTTTCACCTGTACTTATACTTATACTTTATTGTCAAACAAGTCTGAAATTTTTCTTGCATAACAGTGTCTATGTTTACAACAACCAACCAACATTAAACATCGACATACACTCATTATACATTCAATACTACACTTATACAACTACAACACCTTCACAATACTCCTGATTTCAGATTAAGTGTTTTGTTCACCGCTAAGATACATAGACAAAATATTCAAACCTGGAAACATATTATTTTTTTATTCTCCAGTTACTATAATAATAATAATAATACATTTTATTTAAAGGAGCCTTTCTCGGCACTCAAGGACGCCATACAGGGATACATAAGACATTTAAAAGCACCAGAATTAAATAAATGACAAAAACAACAGAAAGAGGCAGAACAATTGACATTAAGTGAAATCGGCAGTTTCAATGCATCCTTATTCTTATTAATCGTTCAGTGTTTATTCTCTCTCATTGGTCAAACGTCTTAAGCATCAACGAATACATTTGATGATGATGATGATGATGAAGAATACAGTGTCTTGCAGTTACTTCAAAAGAAATGGCTTTGCACTCACACAGACACAATGTTCACGCATGACCTCCTTATAAATAATTTCCCTCTCAATTTTCGTGAAACAAACTTTCCACCGCAGAGATGCTGGTGCGGCGCGTCCATAAGCTGCTCTCGCTGTCCTATTTTACCGTTCACGTCAAGAAATCTGGCATTTAGCGTTTCCCCATTGCTGACACTGTCATCCAGTGTCTTTTAAGTGTCTGGAACGGCGTCCTAAAGGAGACAGACAGGCACGATGTGATCTGACACGACACAATTCATAATAGCACTCCTATATCCTCCAGTCTCTTTGCATAGTAAAGCTCCACATGTTTGACTGACAAGCTCCTGCAAATAAAGACTCTCAGCTTTCACAAGAGCAAACTTTGATCCCTGCGCTTCCTTCGAGCGGAGACTCGTGCGATAGACTTCATCTGGGTCTCGTGTTTGATATTCTAACGGGCCGTTTTGCCTCCGTTCTGTCTCTGCTTTCATTTCCACGTCTCTGCTGTTGTATGTTTTTGCTTTCTCTCGTCCCGTTCTGTGTTCGACTCCACTCGTCTTTTATCTTTCCTTCACCCTGTCTCTGTATTCTCTCTTCACTGTATCTCTCTCCTCTCATGTCAGATGTAGTTCACTCCCAACATCTCTTAGAGTTATACTCTCTTCATGGACCCTAAAGGCTGGAAAGTGAGCTTTTTTGTGTGTCACACACTAAAGGTGTCATCTCTTGATAAGTGTGTTTGAGTTGTTTGCTGAGACAGTCTCTGCACCCTCTTCTTCTGTGCGTGACCTATTTACTGTATCCATTCTGTTACGTTTTCCTTTATTAAAGAAAAAAATGGGGCATTCAAATCATGTTGGAAAGAGTGTATTTACGCATTTTACGGCCTCACAAAGACATAATTATGACTGTGAAACTCTGGGACTGCGTCTGAAATCAAATGAATAATTACTTCACAACGCTAAAAAAATGTATGTTCTATATAGTGTGAATGTGTGTAGTATAAATCCATCATAGTAATAAAGTATACGCTATATAGTCGGGAAAGTATGCGATTTTGGATGCAGCCTTTATTTTTTTTAAACAAGTGAGAAAATATTTCAGGTGCAATAAATGGTACATTCATTTATATGTATATATTTTTTTAATTTGCAATGAAACTATCTAAGTTGCATGTACACAATACCATAGTATTGTACAATTTCGATAGCATATAAAATGATTAAATCTGCACACCGTTCAAAATTCTAATAAAAACAAAGCAAAAATACAAAAATTGTTGGATTGATTGTAAATTTGTTAAATTTTTTTTTTTTTTTTTCATTTACAATAAAACTCTGATACAATTTTGATAGAATATAAAATGATTAAATGCGCAGGCCCTTCAAAAATGTAATAAAAACATAAAGCAAAAATACACCCAATGCACATTCTTTACTAATATTTTTGTAGATGTAGAATTAAAAAATATTGTTGCTTTATAATGTAGAAAGGATACACTGCCATCTTGCTCCGACCAAAGTGAATTGAACGTTCCTGATGTCCTAATAACGAATTCCCAACTCATTATAAGGACTTTCCAGGACAATTTAAAAGATTTGTGGATGGATGTTAGATCTTATTGAGAACAATTCATTTTGAAAATTGGTGTTCTGGGCCTTGAAAGAGGTAGTTGCGTAGTCTGTCAATGGAGGGAGAGAAATCTCTCAGATTTCGTTTAAAAGATCTTCATTTGTGGTCTGAAGATGAACGAAGGTCTTGCGGGTTTGGAATGACACGAGGGCAAGTAAATAATGACAGAGTTTTCATTTTTGGGTGAACTGTCCCTTTAAGGCGTGTTAGTAAATGGACACTGTTATGATTGGCTAATGTCTATGCACAGTAAACAGTATCAACGGCCCCTCACTATTAGAGTTTTTTTGGAAACATCCATTTAAAACATATTATGAAACGGTTTACTTACGGTTTGCGATGCAGTTGCTGTCAGATACAATACAATCTTTCACAAAAGTGTCTTTGCATACTCTCCTCGTTTACGAAACAAAGTCCAGGACGGCATTAAAATTACCCATCCGTTTGTTTCCGACGCTGCGATCCTCCTGAAGTCTTTACAGAGACGCAGACGAGCTGTTTAAACCGGAAAGTGAATGTTCATTTGTCCTGTTGTCGGGAGACTCAAGCACGAGGAGTATGTCAGAATCTATCAGTCGTCAAGCGACTGAACCATATACTAAAAAAATATGGACGTAGTGTGTGTGACGTCACCCGTAGTGTTTCTGAAGCCCAAAGTGGGCGGAGTCTGCGGTCGCCATCTTGGCCGCGCGTCACTCCCGGATAAACGAACATGTGCAGCGAGGCGGATTAGCTGAGGTGACGTGACGCTAACGCTAGCAGACAAACGGCTAGTAGTGACATCAGCGGCAATCCACCTGTCACTCAAGTGGCCACGCCCTTAATTATGCAGAACTTTAAGGCTTGATATAATTTACACAGATGAGTTATAAAAATAATTCCCCCTCTCACAGTCGTCATGAAGGGCAACATTAGCGATATAGACCAAAACCACTTTTTGCACCAGACTGTAAACATGTTTATTTCTGCTGTAAAGTTGGGCATTTTAACATGCGGGTCTATGGGACTGAGTCTCTTCTGCAGCCGGCCTCTAGTGGCCAGTGGAGGATGTATAACTATTCGTTGGGAGGCGGGGCATATGCAAATGTTTATCACAAATCCCACAATATCAAAACAAACTTGTTTTTGGAGCTTGATTAAATACATTCTTTGTTTACAAGGAGAAGACGTTTTAAGCTACGGAACTTGCAGGATGCTTTAATGGTTCAAAGAGAAAAAAAAGATGTCATGACCTCTTAGTTAATTTTTTTTTCTTAATTTTTGAAGTTTAAATAATTTAAATAAATAAATTCAACATGAGTGGGAAGAGTGACATCTGTGATTGTTGCCACAGGTTGACTATATTTACTGTGTTTTGTAGGGCTGTCAGTTAAACGCGTTATTAACGGCGTTAACGCAAACCCATTTTAACGGCGTCAATTTATTTATCCCGCGATTAACGGTCTTTTTGGCCTAGCAAACTTTGTAGTTTTTTTCACATGCTTTTGCGACAGGACGCGGCGCTGCGCTGTGAAACCCATTCATTTCAATGGCTTGCGCCGCGCGAGGACGTTTTGTTGCTTCCAGACCAAAGCACAAGCGGATCTAACTAGACCGGAAACAAAACAACAGGCACGACGCACACACTTGTTTGGGCTTGCGAGCCGGCCAAATAGTAGGTTAACGTTACGCTTTGAGTGGGTGACAAGCACGAGACGCCGAAATGGATGCCAATAAGATTCTGAATGGAAAGTTTACTTTTAAAAAGTTGCCAAATGGTTCCATTGACGAGACCAAAGTGATCTGTGTGTTTTGTCGTTGTGAACTGAGCTATCGTCATCGCAGCACGTCCAGTCTGAAACACCACTTGATGATGGCCAAGCACACACACACACACACACACACACACACACAAGATGCGAATTCTCTGCCCCCTCGTCAATATCAGGACCTCGTCAGTATTTCTTTCACCCTTTTATTGATGGACAGTGTTACATTGTGTGAGAGATTATTTGCTCCAAGTGAGAATGTTAGTGTGAAATTGAACACAGTATATGTCAATGTTGTTTTCAATAAAAAACATTTGCACAAAGCAAGCCGATCCACTTTTGCATGTTGGTAAGAGCATTAAAATGAGAAAAAAAATAACGGGACAAAAATAAATCAAGAGACATTTAGATAAAAATGTGCGATTAATCGTGAGTTAACTATGACATTAATGCGATTAATCGTGATTAAATATTTTAATCGTTTGACAGCACTAGTGTTTTGTCATTAGTGGCAATATTTCGATTCGTGAAGTGCGGGAAACGGAAATCCATTTTGCATTTGGAAGACTGTTTAAGCTATGAAACTTGCAGTTTTAATGGTACAAAGACCACTTACTGTATAGGTCAAAAGATCAGGGCCATGACTCCTTAGTTTACTTTTGTTTTATTTTACTTTTGTAGTTTAAATAATTGAAATGAATATCGCGCTCGATTCGTGAAGTGCGGGAAACGGAAATGCATTTTTGCATTTGTCAGGCACATCGTCTCTGGCATGGAGACACAGTGGCGGCACCGGAGACCATGGAGGATCGTGTCTCCCAGTGTTTCCCTGTCTCCTCCAACAGAAGGAAGCATCAAATTCAGCCGTCAATGCAGGATATCGGCTTGCTTGTGACAAGACAATTAAATCGTGCATCAATACAGAGTGGAATTCACTGCGCTTCTCATTAAAAATGTAATCAAAAAATCTGCAATCACATCTGTCTGACATCTGCAATGCTGTCACATGAACTGGGAAGGCTCATCCATCAAATGTCGGTAATCTGAACAAAAGTTTGTTTTGTCCATTTCTAGTGCGAACGCTGAATGCAATGATCTCCGGGCCTTTGAGCCGCTCAGGCTGCCACTTGCTCTTATGTGGAGAATTGGGTCATCTCGTCTAATTCTACTCTCACTTCTAGCCGTCAGAAGTTACATAATGCCAAATAAAGGCCGTCTAGTCATGTTTTGTCCCACGATGCGGTGAGATCTGATTGGGTCCAAATGCTGGGATTATACAAGAATCAGAAACAGCGCCAAAGGCCCGTGGCCTCCTGTTCAGATTCACTCAGTGTTGATTTCACAAATACGCGTCTTGCTCTGACTGATAAAATATGTAACAGAGGCTGACCCAGATGGACCTATTCAGTGCTTTATGAAGAGACCGATGACTAATGCATATTTAATTACAGCAAAAGAGAAGAATACACAGAAGCTATTTACCAGAAAATGCACACGACACTAAGGCAAGATGAGCTACAAACTTTATTAAACATATTGCATACACTCTAAAAATTGCTGGGTCTTTTTAACCCAAATTTGGGTCAAATATGGACAAACCCAGCCATTGGGTTATATTTTTAAATGATATTTTTAACCCAACGGTTGTTTTTGTCCATATTTGACCCAAATTTGGGTTAAAACAAACCAGCAATTTTTAGAGTGTATTATAAAACAACTAGTTGTGCATTTAGAATGATACAGGGACATGATATCTATAAATAAAATCCATGGAAGTCCTCCGGAAGTGTCCATTCATAATTGTTCATTCTGTTCATACAATAATTTATGCACTGCTGATATAAGCACTTCTAAGCTTTAGTCGCACATGGAATCAAAACAGAACATTTGAAAATAATACTTTCAATTTGTGCTCAGACTTTTGTTCACTATGGCTAATATTCAGCCACTAATAACCTTAGGACAACCAGCCGTAGGAATGGTGACTATACTGCAAATTAGGGTGATACAAAAATAAATAAATATATATATATACATGTACAACCCCTTATTTTGAAAATAAAGTGAAACATAAACAAAGATGAATAAACACTGCAAACAAACTGTTAGTTAATGTGAGTTAATGCATTAACTTTAACTAATGCACCCTTATTGTAAAGTGTTACCGTATTTTTTATATATTGAAAAAATACTGTACAAACATATTGTATTTTTAAGCATAGCTACTATTTGAAACCCAGTAACATCAACACTTTCATTGTTATTCACTGTAAATTATAATGTGGACTTGTGCATTTTCTGTAAACCTGCTTTAAAACTGTGTATTGTGAAAAGCGCAATACAGATTAATGTGAATTGAATTACTGCGAGCCGGTTTGTCTAATATTATTATTATTAATAATCACCTTCAGTGCATAATCATATCTTGATAAATGAGTGTGTTCTTCTTCCTTAATTTCCACCAATTTGAGTAATTTAGTTTGCAGACTGGTTGGGAACAGTTTTGTGCTGAGCCTATAACAGCGCAGTTATACACTATAATGATGATATGCTTTCAGATCGTAATGTTTGCTTTAGTTTTCATACTGTCAATTGTTTTATCATTCGAAATTTTCGAGGAGGCTTGAAACCTTGGAGAAAATGGTCCTGGCGAAGCACAAACGCCCCGGCCTTGATTACTAACAGCTCGCTCTTAATAGTCCCGTTGCCTGGGAACAAGCGCGACTCAAATAAGACGGCTGGTAGCAAACGGCACGTAATAACAATAGAGGCGTCCCTGGAGTTCTGTGCTCAGAATCAGATCGTCTTTATAGAGCGAGATTAAACGGCAGCCGATCAGAAGCAAGCAGATCTCGCCGACTCGAATGATGACCCGGGCTCTCGCTCGCAGTTTGCAGGCCAAACGCTGTGATTTCTCATTCTGCGGATCTCACGCTCGGATTAGCCAGAAAGGTCACAATCACTTTGAGGAGAATGAAGAATCGCAAATCTACGAGTCGGGGCCCAAAGGCGCGTTACCAGAGAATAATTAAATGGCTTTAGATCAGTAATGTGTTGTGACACATCACTGTTGACTGCTCTCTTGTGCTGGACTCGGCCCGTGAGGAGGAACAGTGTTCACATGCTGTTTAGAGACACACCGAACACGTACGCTTATGGTTCCTTGTTCTTTTATTTAACTATACGTGATATTGATTGCCAACATGTTGAGTTAGTAGCATGTAGTTATGCTGTTATTACTGAATGTAACAAATGGACACTGTGAAATAAAGTGTTTCCCACCAAACCTTTGGAAGATCCTGTAACTTGAGATGTGAAGTTCACATAGATAATTCAGTATTTAATTGGGTCGTGTTATTTGTTCTTAAAACAATATGTAATAATCAAAGTCGTTTATTTACCAGGACTATTGTTGGGAACTCCATTACAGAAAAAAAACACTTGAATGTTACATGTTTCACGGGATCTCATGGGTTTCTAATGTGCATTTTACATGTTTCACAGGATCTCATGGGTTTCTCATGTGCATTTTACATGTTTCACGGGATCTCATGGGTTTCTCATGTGCATTTTACATGTTTCACGGGATCTCATGGGTTTCTCATGTGCATTTTACATGTTTCACGGGATCTCATGGGTTTCTCATGTGCATTTTACATGTTTCACGGGATCTCATGGGTTTCTCATGTGCATTTTACATGTTTCACGGGATCTCATGGGTTTCTCATGTGCATTTTACATGTTTCACGGGATCTCATGGGTTTCTCATGTGCATTTTACATGTTTCACGGGATCTCATGGGTTTCTCATGTGCATTTTACATGTTTCACGGGATCTCATGGGTTTCTCATGTGCATTTTACATGTTTCACGGGATCTCATGGGTTTCTAATGTGCATTTTGCATGTTTCACAGGATCTCATGGGTTTCTCATGTGCATTTTACATGTTTCACGGGATCTCATGGGTTTCTAATGTGCATTTTGCATGTTTCACGGGATCTCATGGGTTTCTAATGTGCATTTTGCATGTTTCACGGGATCTCATGGGTTTCTCATGTGCATTTTACATGTTTCACGGGATCTCATGGGTTTCTAATGTGCATTTTGCATGTTTCACGGGATCTCATGGGTTTCTAATGTGCATTTTGCATGTTTCACGGGATCTCATGGGTTTCTAATGTGCATTTTGCATGTTTCACGGGATCTCATGGGTTTCTCATGTGCATTTTACATGTTTCACGGGATCTCATGGGTTTCTAATGTGCATTTTGCATGTTTCACGGGATCTCATGGGTTTCTAATGTGCATTTTGCATGTTTCACAGGATCTCATGGGTTTCTAATGTGCATTTTACATGTTTCACGGGATCTCATGGGTTTCTAATGTGCATTTTACATGTTTCACGGGATCTCATGGGTTTCTCATGTGCATTTTACATGTTTCACGGGATCTCATGGGTTTCTCATGTGCATTTTACATGTTTCACGGGATCTCATGGGTTTCTAATGTGCATTTTGCATGTTTCACTGGATCTCATGGGTTTCTCATGTGCATTTTACATGTTTCACGGGATCTCATGGGTTTCTCATGTGCATTTTACATGTTTCACGGGATCTCATGGGTTTCTCATGTGCATGTTACATGTTTCACGGGATCTCATGGTTTTCTCATGTGCATTTTACATGTTTCACGGGATCTCATGGGTTTCTAATGTGCATTTTACATGTTTCACAGGATCTCATGGGTTTCTAATGTGCATTTTACATGTTTCACGGGATCTCATGGGTTTCTCATGTGCATTTTACATGTTTCACGGGATCTCATGGGTTTCTAATGTGCATTTTGCATGTTTCACGGGATCTCATGGGTTTCTAATGTGCATTTTGCATGTTTCACAGGATCTCATGGGTTTCTCATGTGCATTTTACATGTTTCACGGGATCTCATGGGTTTCTCATGTGCATTTTACATGTTTCACGGGATCTCATGGGTTTCTAATGTGCATTTTGCATGTTTCACGGGATCTCATGGGTTTCTAATGTGCATTTTGCATGTTTCACAGGATCTCATGGGTTTCTCATGTGCATTTTACATGTTTCACAGGATCTCATGGGTTTCTCATGTGCATTTTACATGTTTCACGGGATCTCATGGGTTTCTAATGTGCATTTTGCATGTTTCACAGGATCTCATGGGTTTCTCATGTGCATTTTACATGTTTCACGGGATCTCATGGGTTTCTAATGTGCATTTTACATGTTTCACAGGATCTCATGGGTTTCTCATGTGCATTTTACATGTTTCACGGGATCTCATGGGTTTCTCATGTGCATTTTACATGTTTCACAGGATCTCATGGGTTTCTAATGTGCATTTTGCATGTTTCACGGGATCTCATGGGTTTCTAATGTGCATTTTGCATGTTTCACAGGATCTCATGGGTTTCTCATGTGCATTTTACATGTTTCACAGGATCTCATGGGTTTCTCATGTGCATTTTACATGTTTCACGGGATCTCATGGGTTTCTCATGTGCATTTTACATGTTTCACGGGATCTCATGGGTTTCTCATGTGCATTTTACATGTTTCACGGGATCTCATGGGTTTCTCATGTGCATTTTACATGTTTCACGGGATCTCATGGGTTTCTCATGTGCATTTTACATGTTTCACAGGATCTCATGGGTTTCTCATGTGCATTTTACATGTTTCACAGGATGTCATGGGTTTCTCATGTGCATTTTACATGTTTCACGGGATCTCATGGGTTTCTCATGTGCATTTTACATGTTTCACAGGATCTCATGGGTTTCTCATGTGCATTTTACATGTTTCACGGGATGTCATGGGTTTCTCATGTGCATTTTACATGTTTCACAGGATCTCATGGGTTTCTCATGTGCATTTTACATGTTTCACGGGATCTCATGGGTTTCTCATGTGCATTTTACATGTTTCACGGGATCTCATGGGTTTCTCATGTGCATTTTACATGTTTCACAGGATCTCATGGGTTTCTCATGTGCATTTTACATGTTTCACAGGATGTCATGGGTTTCTCATGTGCATTTTACATGTTTCACGGGATCTCATGGGTTTCTCATGTGCATTTTACATGTTTCACAGGATCTCATGGGTTTCTCATGTGCATTTTACATGTTTCACGGGATGTCATGGGTTTCTCATGTGCATTTTACATGTTTCACAGGATCTCATGGGTTTCTCATGTGCATTTTACATGTTTCACGGGATCTCATGGGTTTCTCATGTGCATTTTACATGTTTCACGGGATCTCATGGGTTTCTCATGTGCATTTTACATGTTTCACAGGATCTCATGGGTTTCACATGGGAACTTTACATGTTTTTCAACTGTGATCACATTTGTTCAACATGGGAATGTACCAAAAGCTCACATTTCCCATGTCCAAAACCCATTTCACATGTGATCCACACACATCACACATGCTTTTAACATGTTTTCACAAGTGGAAAACACATGTACAAGATGTGAACATGTGCATATGTGAAATTCATGTGGTTTTTCTGTAAGGGCTGCTATGAATAAACAAATTGTGAGATTTTCTTTTTCTTCCATTGAAGCTCAAAATGCTCTTAATGGACAGATTTACCAACAGATTTACTGTAGGCCGACTATATCCAGCTTACATCTTCTTTTAAAAGTAATCCATATCCAAAATCTGCATTTACACTACAGTATACACTTGGCCAAACAACCCAAGATAGATGTACTTACCCGGAAAAGCATAGGCCGAAAAGGAAGTAAAAACGGCGTGATTTGCAACAGTAAATACAAGCTTTTGCTTTACACACTATCTTTAATGGTCAGCAAAGCATTGGGTTGAGCCTTCGTCGGAGAAGAGTCATGTGATCGTGTGAGTTGAAGTCAATCGCCACTGTCGAATTAGACTGACTTACGACTCGCATTGACAGGGAATATCTGATCTGTCCGCTTGCATTGCAGATGCAGATGCACGTATACGATTCATGTCAGATTTATTTGCACATATGAATGAGGCCTGAAACCGATCTGAGAATATCAGAATCCATGTGCCGACATGTTGTTGGGTCATATCAGAGCCGCATCGGAGGAAAAAATCAGAAATGGGTCACTTGAACCATATAATACGGTTTTTAAGTTAACAACACATATGACGTCGTCATACTCAGATTCCAGTCAGCATGTGAGTCTGATACGGCTCCATTGGCTGTGATTATGGGGCGTTTCAATCGAACCAGGGAAGAAAATGCCTCTGCACTCGATTGGATCGACCTACAACTAATCAAAGCAACGGAGTAAGTGACGGATGTTGAATCCCGTAGGAAGGACGGCAAAAACATCTTTCCGATCGACAAATGCCTTGATCGCGGTTCTCTGTTCCTCTTTTATAATGAATGCGCTGTCTAGATCTTCTAGAACAGATGCGACGGCTGAATCTACACATCTCAGTTCTCCAGCGGCGGCCATCTTTGTTGTAGACGAATTCAACCCAAGCGCTCTTTGGTGACGTGGATGATTACGTTACGGTTGATCATCTGTCCATCATCGTATAAAGCCCGCCCTGACAATTTGATTGGTCCGAACAGCTTTGGTTCGGGTATATGGTTCTCAACGGATCAAGTCCAGACCGAACTTCTCGACCTCAGATGTTGTGGTCCGGTTGGCATCCAGGCTACATTCATACTGCTCTAGGTAGACTTCTGGTTAGACATTATCAAGATAATGCTTGTGGGTGAAGTTTGCTTCATGTAAACAGTGACTCTCCGATAACCGATTGTTTTTGTCCAGCTGAAATAACTGGAGCCTTGCACATTCAAGTTACAAGCTTCTCAATGCATTTCTCAATGCAACTCGTCACTCAAATCGTTCTGCTGATAATGCAATTTGATTTAAATTCATAAAACAAATACAAGCATTTGCACTAGTGGTCTGAGACTTTTGGACCCCACTGCGACTGTTTTAGCCAGGATTTCAATCAACCAACTGTGATTCTGTCACCTTTAATCTTCCATTTTCCAGGAATCGCTCTCAAACTATCACGGCATGAGCTGGATTTACGAGGACCCTTCATATTAAACCGTTTTTTTGGAACATAGCCCAACATTAAAGGAATATTGGGTTAAAAATGAGTTAAGCTCTATTGAGCTCTGCAACATGCTGTGAGTCAGCACAGAAAATCATTCGGACTTTCCCTCAGACACAAAGACAAACATGCATTTCTAGCAGTGGAAATATGAGGCATATGCACAGCACTGCAAATCAAGAATATGTACAAATATACAACAACCAGTGAAATCAGATTTGTTTAAAAACCTTGTCTGTGTTAAGATTGGATACAAATCCAATCTTGTTACATCCGGTTGTTTTTTTTTTTGTTTTTGTTTTTTTCATTATATGAGGACACCCATTCAGACGTGAAATAACTACTCATAAAGTCACTGTTTACATGGAGAAAACTTCCCCCACAGGAATTATGTTGGTAATGTAGAACCAGACGTCTATCTAGAACAGTAGACTCACCAACAAATGAAGATTTAGACAACTTTATGTGATGCAAACCTCAACATGTATCTATCTATATATATTACAGATAGTAGGAAAGCACCAAGACTTGAATGAATGAAACATAAATACTCAGTCAAACAATATAAAGGGGAAACTCTTAAGGCTTAAACACACTTAAGTGGCCTTTTATTTCATTAATATCAGTAAAAACAGAAGTGTTAATTTAACTCCTATAGAGTTGAATTTGACTCTGTTTCAGATAACATTTGGTCCCACTCGAAATCAGTGTAAAATTTACTCTTTGGTCAGTGTCAAGTTTTTAGAGTTAATTCTACTCAGAAATACTCAAGTCAAACAATTAAAAAAGGAAACTCTTAAGGCTTAAAGGTTAAAGAGAGGAAGCTTGACATTGGCCAGAACTTAAACACAGGTGAGCACATTCATTTTAATTGGCAACTTAACTAAGTTTAAAAAACGTATCGCCATCTAGTGTCGAGGAGGTTCAGTTCAGGCAAAGGTTTCACAATAAACCTGGTGCTGTACAAGAAATATTAACAATGTGCTACTGGCTATCAAACTCCATACGCTAATGGACAAACTAACTGTTATAGTCTGATGTGTTTTATGGTATATATTTTTAGAGAGAGCGTGTCATTTCCTTGCTGCAGCACCATCATAATAAAAGTTAGATTGCTCAACAATAAAATCAAACGACATTGTGTGCTGGTAATAAGCAAAAGCCCATTAGCCCTTTATGTATGTGTAGGGAGTGCAATTGTTTTGAATTTCAGGGGATTATGGATTTTGGAACAGGACAGGGTGTAGTGAACGATTGCCGGTATTATATAAATAATATTTGATATCTGCTCTGATAAAGTAAGTCCCGGCTTCCAAATTAACATCAACAAAAAGGTACAAAAACAAAATGCTTTTTCAATACAATTATTATTTGTTTTAGATTATATATCTGCCACTTGCCAAGCTTAATCATTTATACACTATATTTTCTGCCACTTTTTCTGGCCAGCCACTTATTTACTTGATCAGGTAAACCTCAAATTTGAATATATATTTGAATTGAAATAATGATAAACATATTGCAAACCATAACAATGTACCCAACAACACAATTGATGTAATTTAATATATTCCTTGAAAATAGGTTACCGTAGATGAAATATTGAAGAAGAATAAAAAAATGGCAGGACTTTTTCAACGTGTTCAAAATATCACCACATAATAAAATATCATCATATGATGCAGGTCACATGGTGTATATATTAAAACAATAAACGTAATACAGATAATGTTGACTTTAGTATTCATTACTTTGTAATCAAAGCCTACTCTGCAAAAGGGAATTCAAGAAAACTGAAACATGGGGTGCTCAAAATATTTGTGAGAGATTATAATACGCTTTCCATAACACTGTATTATATAATATATGGTATTATTGTAAAGAAAATAATCAGTTGTACTCCTATACAGTTTTTCAGCATTATTTAAGGGTAGGAAGCAACATCAGAAATTAAATTATATTAAACAACAGAAGAAATGAAAGGTGATACAACAATATATAGTACAGTATAATAATATTTAATATTTATATAACATTATCTCATTGCTGTACTGAGGAGATATTTCTTGTTATTTTTTCTTCAGCTTTTGCACTGAAAAATGACCTGTGCATGTTTTATGAGATTCGCCTGTAAATATGTGTAAAACTGGCATGAAGTAGAAGTCGTGCTAGTCTTTTCTCCTCTATGTGTCGAATATCGAGTGAAAGGCTTCTGGAACAAGAACAAATGTGGGCGGGGCTTGATTGCGTCTGTGAGGAATTGTGGTTTGCTATTGGCTGATCTCATGTGAGTGACAGGTTATAGCCCCGCCCTCGTCATCAGAGAAGAGATGAGATGCTATAAGATTACTACCCTGTAAAAAGTAAACCGTAATTTTTACGGTAAAAAAACGGCAGCTGTGGTTGCCAGAACTTTACCGTCAAAAATACGGTAGCAACGTTATTGGTTTTACAGACTTAACTTAAATTTTACAGTAATAAACCGTATTTTATTATCTGACATAATGTTAATTTACCGTCCTATTGAAGTATTAATATCTGTTTTATACCATTGTAATACACTGATCTCCATTGTAAAATCTAATACATTGTAAAACCACCAATCTCAGCAGAAATGAGAGTCACATGATCAATCAAAGCTCATCACAAGCAGCTCTTCCACAAGAGAATTAATACTATTATAGAAGCTGCACAGTGTCATTCACACTAATACTAAACACCATCATGGTAACATGTTGAAATTTTAAAAATGCAGTAAACATTAATTTAACAACATTAAATATAACATGAAACCCTAATGTACATAACTGATTAGAAAAAGAAAACTATGAAGAAAGTTATTTTAACAAAAATACATCAAATGTGAAGTGTCATGCAGGGAATTGTGGGAATGTCAATTTACGTTTTTTCACTGTAAATTATACAATGAATTGCTCTTTTTCACTTTCAAAAACTGTAAATTTAACGGTATTTTACAGTAAAATTACATTAAATGTACCATTAGATCTATCACAGTTATTTACCGTATATAGTACGGAAACTTTCTGTCAACCAATTAACAGTTTTTCACTGTAGCATTTTTACAGTCTTTTACCGTTAAAATCACGATAATTTTTTACAGTGTAGCCACATGGATATTAAACAATAATAATGATGTGCAAGGATAAATTATTTAGAATACATACTGCAATATTACATAAAAAAAAAGCAAGAAAAAAAAGCAAGAATTGTCCATTTTGATCTCATGCCGACTTTACGAATGTGAGTGTTAAGAAGGTTAGGATTTTTCGCTGCTGGACCACAAAACCAATATAAATGCTAAAATATCTATTATTGCACTTTAAAGTCTGCAATTGCCTAATGTAATCAAAGCAACAAAAAAAAAGAGACAATTTGTATGTGAAACGTAAATATTTATGAGAGTTGCGATCTGCATGTTGATCAGGTTTTTTGTTTCTCAGGATCATTCATTCTTTGTTAACACGGTTTTATTTCCCATGCAAGAGAAGCTACTCATCTGATTTATGTTATGAAAAGGAAATAAGAATACATTTTTGCAGAAATGTCCGGAACAAACTGCAGTTTTGCTCATGCTGCAACTTAGGCTGCTAAACTTAGGTCAGAAATGGCAGCTTTCTCGTTTTAACCTCGACTCATAACAGATGTCAAGCAGCGTTTCCCCGAGTGCAGTTTAGCATAAGTCCGCGCGCCTGCCTCCACAACTCTTGCTCCTGAAGATCAGCACTTTACAGCACAAGCGTCCTATTTTAAGTTGTTTTCCTTTTGTCTAGTGACAGCGGCGTATCTTCAATCTTACATTTCTCACAAATCGAATGCACACAGATGTATTTACTTCACGGAGCAATAAAGGAGCTCTTCTTCAGATGAAATATCCGCCTGTCGGCCCCAGCTGAGCCCTACATACTGTATATACAATTACTGGAGCGCACATCGCATTCAGAGAGAAGGAAACGGGACACATGTTAGGCTCGATACGGCGGCAATAGGAATGAAAGTCTTTCAGCTTAAAGAGCCTAAAGTTCGTTCATTCGAGAGTTCACATGCCTTACCTTGGCCGGACTCAAAATATTGTGTTGTGTTGTTGTTTGTAATGGAACATGTACGTATATCACACAATTCTGACTTTATAACACGCAATTTTACTTTATATCTCACAATTCTGACTTTATATCACACAATTCTGACTTTATATCTCACAATTCTGACTTTATATCTCACAATTCTGACTTTATATCTCACAATTCTGACTGTATATCACAATTTTACTTTATATCTCACAATTCTGACTTTATATCTCACAATTCAGACTTTATATCTCACAATTCTGACTTTATATCTCATAATTCTGACTTTATATCTCACAATTCTGACTTTACATCTCACAATTCTGACTTTATATCTCACAATTCTGACTTTATATCTCACAATTCTGACTTTATATCTCACAATTTTACTTTATATCTCACAATTCTGACTGTATATCACAATTTTACTTTATATCTCACAATTCTGACTTTATATCTCACAATTCTGACTTTATATCTCACAATTCTGACTTTATATCTCATAATTCTGACTGTATATCACAATTTTACTTTATATCTCACAATTCTGACTTTATATCTCACAATTCTGACTTTATATCTCATAATTCTGACTGTATATCACAATTTTACTTTATATCTCACAATTCTGACTTTATATCTCACAATTCTGACTTTATATCTCATAATTCTGACTGTATATCACAATTTTACTTTATATCTCACAATTCTGACTTTATATCTCACAATTCTGACTTTATATCTCATAATTCTGACTGTATATCACAATTTTACTTTATATCTCACAATTCTGACTTTATATCTCACAATTCTGACTTTATATCTCACAATTCTGACTTTATATCTCATAATTCTGACTTTACATCTCACAATTCTGACTTTATATCTCACAATTTTACTTTAATATCTCACAATTCAGACTTTATATCTCACAATTCAGACTTTATATCTCACAATTCTGACTTTATATCTCACAATTTTACTTTATATCACACAATTCTGGCTTTATATCTCACAATTTTACTTTATATCTCACAATTCTGACTTTATATCTCACAATTCTGACTTTATAACTCACAATTTTACTTTATATCTCACAATTCTGACTGTATATCTCACAATTTTACTTTATATCTCACAATTCTGGCTTTATATCTCACAATTTTACTTTATATCTCACAATTCTGACTGTATATCTCACAATTTTACTTTATATCTCACAATTCTGTGAATTAATTGAGAATTGCGAGATGTAAACCTGCAATTGTGAGATAAAAAGGTCACAATTATCTTTTAAAATGTTTTATTCTGTGCGAAAACAAGCTTCCATTGTAATATGTTATTTGAGCAAAAGAAGCAAAAAGTCTGAAGATTTTGTTGCATTGATTTTAAGTAAGTTATTGAAATGTAATTGTTTGTAAGTATCTACTTTTGGGACACATATTGCTAATTCAATAGATGCCATTACAAAGATGAGAAACCATCACGTTAGAACTTGCAATGAACATTTCCAAAAGTTATTGGACATTTGGGACATTTTTGTACAAATTGGTTGAGTAAGTGATTCAATGACTCCTTCATAAAGACAGTTGCTATATTCCTTTGGCTAATGTGCTGTTAATGTATTTAATGTTGTTGCAGATGAAACATAACACAGATTTAATAACACTAATTAAATAGTGTATTTGATCAGGATAGATGTTGATTATGAATCACTCACACCCCTTTCTGCATTAAACTTGCGCAATAAAAAACAAAAAAGGCAAAAATCATTAACTAAATAAGATAAAAATGTAACACAAAGATAATGTACATTAAATCAATAAGAAAAATACAAAAAAAAAATCTATTTAAATAACATATAATATATGTGATATGTTGCTCAGGGGCTTCTGGGAAAGTTTTTCACCATTAATAATACAACGATTTATAGTTTTTACTTGCAAAAAAACATACATTGGACAGTATCTCACAGCAAAATGTATAATAAAAGTATTTATAAAATAACATTTTAAACCATTTCCAGTTTTTCCAGGCCTTTTTACAAACGTTTTTGGTAATCGGCTTGTAGAAAAAAACGCATATCAGCGAAGCTAAGAATCCTGATATTTTAGAAGAGTACAACTCATAATCATCTTGGCAACTTATGGTTTTACTTGATAACATTTAATTATTACACTGGCTAGACGTAGAAATCGGATGCTAAGAATTAATTGCAGGCTGTCTACAATCTCAGCAGTAATGAGAAAGCGAGGTGGTTAATAATTGAAACGGGTCTTTATGGGAGCGATCTCATATTACCCACGTCCCCACTTGCCCTCTGAGAGGAACCCGGCGTGGATCCGTATGAGATCTCAGTCTCACCGGTGTTCAGGTGTTGGTTTGCGTTACCTTACTGAGGTTTCATGAGCTCGGGGATAAGATGACTGCTTCCAAAAATAAACGTGAACCAAATGCACTCTGGTTCGAGGTGCAAGATTGCTAATTTCCACCTGTCAAGCTGCCACTTGACTTGCTTCACCAGAGCAGCATATAATAACACGTTTACTAATTATCATGGTCATGGCATGTTTTTCATGACGTGAAGTGGTGCACTTATGATCATCAGGCTCGTTTGTTCATCTGCAAATGCAATTTGCCATGATATACCAAAGTCTTCATGCTATGTATATGACAATTCACATGCTTTAACTGAATATATTAGTTGCACATTGCATTTTATTTGAATATTTAACCCCCAAAATCAAAACACTGTCCTCAATTATCGATTTGTTTGCGAGTGCAGTGCGCTTGCAGAGAGACTCCGCCCTCACTCTCTTCTGATTGGCTGTGATTTTGATTGATTTGGTTGTGAGTGCAGTGCGCTTGCAGAGAGACTCTGCCCACACTCTCTTCTGATTGGCTGTGATTTTGATTGATTTGGTTGTGAGTGCAGTGCGCTTGCAGAGAGACTCCGCCCACACTCTCTTCTGATTGGCTGTGAATTTTGATTGATTTGTTTGGGAGTGCTGTGCACCTGCAGAGAGACTCCGCCCACACTCTCTTCTGATTGGCTGTGAATTTTGATTGATTTGTTTGCGAGTGCAGTGCACCTGCAGAGAGACTCCGCCCACACTCTCTTCTGATTGGCTGTGAATTTTGATTGATTTGTTTGCGAGTGCAGTGCACCTGCAGAGAGACTCCGCCCACACTCTCTTCTGATTGGTTGTGAGTGCAGTGCACCTGCAGAGAGACTCCGCCCACACTCTCTTCTGATTGGTTGTGAGTGCAGTGCACCTGCAGAGAGACTCCGCCCACACTCTCTTCTGATTGGTTGTGAGTGCAGTGCACCTGCAGAGAGACTCCGCCCACACTCTCTTCTGATTGGTTGTGAGTGCAGTGCACCTGCAGAGAGACTCCGCCCACACTCTCTTCTGATTGGCTGTGAATTTTGATTGATTTGTTTGCGAGTGCAGTGCACCTGCAGAGAGACTCCGCCCACACTCTCTTCTGATTGGTTGTGAGTGCAGTGCACCTGCAGAGAGACTCCGCCCACACTCTCTTCTGATTGGTTGTGAGTGCAGTGCACCTGCAGAGAGACTCCGCCCACACTCTCTTCTGATTGGTTGTGAGTGCAGTGCACCTGCAGAGAGACTCCGCCCACACTCTCTTCTGATTGGTTGTGAGTGCAGTGCACCTGCAGAGAGACTCCGCCCACACTCTCTTCTGATTGGTTGTGAGTGCAGTGCGCCTGCAGAGAGACTCCGCCCACACTCTCTTCTGATTGGTTGTGATTTTTGATTGATTTGGTTGCGAACGCATTTTTTAAATGATTTTTCAACGTTTATTGGAGTGCAAGAAAATACTATTTCAGTGTTTCTTCTTCGAAACTGCATGTTTAATTCAATGTGTTACTTTCTGTTTGTAATTGTAAAATTCACTAGCAATTCCTGAGTGAAAATACTTTCCACACATTTTTTTTAGTGTTCTTCTAAAGATTCTACTATCATAAATGCATTTTGTGCTTCACAAAAAAAAAAAAAAAAAAAAAACTTGCATGAGGGCAAATAATGACAGAATTTTTACTGGTAACACTTTATTTCGTTAAACAACTTTAGACATTTTACTGACTACAAGTAACTTTGAACGTAACCCGAACCCTAACAGTCTACCAATACTTAGGCAGGCAGTAGTAATACAGGCAGAAGAAGACAAAAAGGCAAGAGCTCCAATGCAATTACTTTTACTTACAAAGAAACAGGTACAGTAGACAGGCAGGATAACACGCGCTAAACATGAGGGATGCTGGGAAGTGTAGTGAAGAGGCGGAGACTGTGACAATACTCTAACAAGAGTCACTTGACATGTAGTAGCTAAAGTAGACTATTGAAATAAAGTGTAACCTTTTCATTTTTGAGGTGTGCTGTTCCTTTAAATAGATATCTTGGCCCACGTTTTCAGCTCTGCACGTTTCTACTCTCCGGCGTGCACATTTGAAACCCAATATTCTTTAGGACTAAATGAAAACGTCCAGATATCGATCTCACGCGGGGACACAATGCCTTCCCGTGACAGGCTGAGCAGCCTCATATATTCAGAGTGTGTGTGTGTGTGTGTGTGAATGCCACGGTGGAGGGCAGTCCGCTATCTCAGCCTTTTGTTTTAAGCCAGAGACAAATCCTTTGTCCGAGTGTGCCGGGCTGAATGGGTTTGCTTGATCCTGCAGTAATTAGATGGAGCAGAGGTGGCTGATTTAGATGCAGTCCGCAGATAGCACAGGGAAGTGAGGGGAATGTGTAATGCACACACACACACACACACACACACCGGACGGGGTGAGACGGCGTTAACAGGAAGAGAGGGAGAGAATAAAAGGTCACAGTCAAGGTGAGAAATAATCAGAGACTCTTGCTGTCCATCGAAGTGCACAGACAGCATGACAAGTGCCCTAATCAGTGTGTTGCCTATACTAGTCCACATGAAGCCTGTCTGGATCACAAGCTGATGTTTCGTGTAATACGATACTTTTAACATTTGTTCTTTGCTTATCATAACATTGGAATATTTATGGTCACAAATTATTTATAACTGTAATGCATGAAAGTGAACAGTTTACACCTTGTACATTCTATAAGCTACTTTTTAAATCATTCATATATTATACTGGAATAGAGAAAATAATGCTTATTTTTTTGTACTATTAAGATTTTTTTTTTTTTTTTTTTTTGGAAATTTTATCTGTCTTTGTTACACATTACATGTGGTTATAGTATTAACCATAAATTATGCATAATTACATGCAACTAACTCTAAACCAAACCCTAACCCTATAGTAAGTACATGTTGTGAATTAATATTACTCAGTACTTAAATATATAATTACACTGTAACAATGACACCTTAAAATAAAGTGTAACTGAAATATGTTACAGTGCAATATTAATGCATCACTTTAGTAATTGTGTTGTTCCAAACAATCTTTACACTGTCAAAAAAAGGAAAATAAGAAGAATAAAACAAAGATTATTTTGTTAGTTTTTTTTTTTTTTTTTTTTTTTTTGTGTAGAATTTAGACACACAAAAAAATAGAATACAATTAGAAAAGAGTTAAAAGTGATGGCAATAAACATATAATGTCATCAATTAAATATTCTACGATCCACAAAGGATTTCTTTCTTTAAAGTTGTTCAGAAACATGCTGTCATTATGATGTTATTGCAGGTTTATTTATAGGGTCAATATACTGATATTTAAATCCAAACACATAAATTTGTGTGTGCTACAACAAAAATCAACAATCAGACACATAGTATATAAATATTGTGCTGTACATTTTTAAGAATATATAGTTATTTTACTTGCATTACAGTATTACTGGCATTACTTGCATTACATTATGGGAAAGTAATATATATCGTAAATTGTATTGGCAACAATTTGGTCCGATTAAGTTAATGTATTAACTCAAATTAACTATAATGAGCAATTCATATGTTACAGTATTTATTAATCTTAACTGTATTAATCTACAGCAGTTCACTGTTAGTTCATGTTAGCTGAGGCTCATTAAATAATACGGTCACACTTTAGTTTACGGTCCAATTCTTACTATTAACTATGACTTTCGCTTTAATAAACTCCTAATTACTGCTTATTAATAGTTAGGTAGTTATTAAATGTGAGTACTGGTTGGATAAAGGGATGTAGAATATGCACTCTAAAAAATGCTGGGTGGTTTCAACCCAAGTTTGGGTCAAATATGGACAAACCCAAATGTTGGGTTAAAAATGCAATTAAAACATTAACAGTAGAAAGTGAAAGTTGAAGTTGGGTTAAAATTTGAAATTACATTTTTAACCCAATATTTGGGTTTGTCCATATTTGATTGAATGCCAACCCAGCATTGTTTAGAGTGTGATCATGCAGAATAAGGCATTAATATGTGCTTTACTAATAAACAGCCAATACCCTAATAATATGATAATAAGCAACTAATAGATTTGAACTTTCGCTGCAGAAACCGTATTTAATCCAACAATCTGGTTATTACTAGAAATTACCCAAACAATTTTTAAAATTACCCAACATTTTTTTTTGCAAAATAACCCAACATAATGACCCAATATGAGTAACCCAATGGTTGGGTTAAAAAACAACCCAGCGTTTTTTTTTTTACAATGTGGGAATTGGACTCTAAACTAAAGTCTTATCCATATTTCATACTTGTTAAGATTAGATGATAATTAAATTCCTCTGAGTGTAAATTACTTCTATCTAGGTTTCGCTTATAAATGGATCATTGCACAGTTTCTCCAAGTTTGTTTTTGAGACAGTGTGTGTGTGTGAACTGCTTTTTGAATGTTTGAGCCGAGTCACTGTGAAGTCAAGCTGGAATTCGCAGAATTGGATTTAATATGACATATTTATATATTCAATATGAGCTGATGTGACTTGATCTTGTCGTAAGTGCCGGAGGTCACGAGTTTGATTCATGCTTGACTGAAGACTTCCTAAAATAAACCTCTTAAATAGCATCTGTTTGTCAGTAGATGTAGGGATTAATATCACGTTGGGATGAGAGACAAAAATAAGCAAGTGTGCTTAAAATCTTTCCATCGTCTGTGGAACATAAAAGAAGATCTCTTGAAAACAACGTTGAGTTTCAGATGCTGCCAATATGTTGTGTACACTACAGAAGTCAATGACATTTTCACACAGTACTGAAAACCGAAGACCCATTATTTTAATATTACATTTTTATAAAGTAAACAAATGCAAATAGGCTTCATTTTCATTAAGCAAAAATAAATTTCTTATTTTTACCCTGACTTCCAGGTTCACCCTTTTATATTGTTTTCTGGTAATGCTTTACAAGCGTCTCATTTGTCATTGTGCATTAAAGGATTAGTTCAGAATTAAAATGTCCTGATAATTTACTCACCACCACGTCATCCAAGATGTTCATGTCTTTCTTTCTTCGGTGGGAAAGAAATTAAGGTTTTTGAGAAAAACATTCAAGTTTTTTCTCCATATAGTGTCTTCAATGGGGTCCAACGGGTCGAAGGTCCAGATGTGAGTTTCAGTGCAGCTTCAAAGTCTTGACACGATCCAGCCGAGGAATAAGAGTCTGATCTAGACAAACCAGCGGCCATTTTATAAAAAGAATAAACATTTATATACCTTTTAACCACAAATGGGTTCACAATCACAGTGAAAGGTCACCGGTCTACAAATGTAGGGCGAAAAACATCTCATTTTCTCCTCCAACTTCAAAATCATCCGACATCATTGTTTTACCTTTTATTATATATTTTTTGGGTAAATGGCGTTTGACTCAGTCTTTGCACTTTGTCTTTGTAAACACTGGGTCGGTTCTTACGCCTATGTCACGCTTGACCTTTCAACATGATTATGTAATGTGTGTCGCATCACAGCTCGTGCAAGACCAGCATTTGTGGATAAAAGTATATAAATGTTTATTTTTGTTATAAATGTCGGCTGGTTTGTCTAGATCAGACTCTTATTCCTCGGCTGGATCGTGTCGAGACTTTGAAGCTGCACTGAAACTCACATCTGGACCTTCGACCCGTTGGACCCCATTGAAGACACTATATGGAGAAAAAACTTGAATGTTTTCCTCAAAAACCTTTATCGTTTCCACTGAAGAAAGACAGACATGAACATCTTGGATGACGTGTGGGAGAGTAAATGATCAGGAAATTTTAACTTTAAACTTAAACTAACATTACCTAACAATGGGCGGTATGTTTTTGCAGCTTTTATTAACCTTAGTTATTCTCATGTGTTAACAAACATACATGTTTTAGTAAATGCTGAAATTAACATTAAGAATAATACATGCCTTAGAAGTATTGATCATTCTTAGCATGTTTAATATAGTTAAACAGAACCTTATAGTAAAGTGTAACCTAAAGTCCAGCTCTTAAACCGCTGATAAGAAGACAAAGATTAATAAGAAATAAACCGTACGGCTGAAGACGTTTGAGTGCTTTTGCGTAGTCTCTCTCTGTGAAAATCAACAACATCTGAATCGGGTGGGATAATGTGGCGTCGCTCTCGAACCCCAGATAATCATCCGCCACGATGGGATTAGTTAATTACCGGCAGGAAGAGCTGGCAATTAGCAGAGAAATGGAGCTGGAAGACATGTCAGGGTTAAGCAGTGCCGAAACCACTGAGTGGGCTGAAACTGAGTCTCTGGGGACTTTATTCACACTGCGGGAAAGAAAACGCAACGCGCATGTTTGTTTGGAGCCATTTTAATCACCGAATACGGAAAAACAGATGTACGGTTGTGGAACGATGGGTCTTCAGAATTAGCGCGGGATGTTAAGGGAGAAGAAACACGGCATTGAAGATTTACTCCCACTCAACAGACAGCGCTAATGGATGTAAAGTCGCGCATCCCTGTTACTCACGGGTTAGGGATTTGAACAAACCCCGGATATGGTTTACTGTTTCCCTGCTAAGTTCAATGTCTGACCTCTTGTCTCTTCTGACGGCAGTGAGGTCCTGAAGAACAGCAATTCATGTCTATAGAGAAAAGAAATAAAGGTAACACTTTACAACAACGTCTCATTAATGCATGAACCAACAATGAGCATTTACAGCATTTATTGAATGGATCGTTCAGCCACAAACTGACCCTTATGTCATCTCAAAGCTGTACGACTTTGGTTTATCTTCTGAACACAAATGGAGAAGATATTTTAAATGAAATCTGAGAGATTTCTGTCCCTCCATTGATAGGCTACGCAACTACAACTTTGATACTTCAAAAAGTTCATAAAGAAATCATAAAACTAATCCATATGAATTGAATGGTTTAGTCCAAAATTTCTGAAGAGACTTTATTGCTTTATATGATGAACAGATTGAATGTAGGCTTTTATTCACATATAAATATTCATCAACTCATGCTTTCTTGACACACTCTAAAAATGCTGGGTTGTTTCAACCCAAATTTGGGTCAAATATGGACAAACCCAAATGTTGGGTTAAAAATGTAATTAAAAAAAATACAGTTGAAAGTGAAAGTTGAAATTTTACATTACATTTTTAACCCAACATTTGGGTTTGTCCATATTTGACCCAAATTTGGGTTGAAACAACCACGCATTTTTTAGAGTGCATGCGAGAACCAATGAGGTTCATTCTTTTTTTTTTCTTCTTTTTTTTTTTAACAACAGCATTTTAATTTCAAAAATCCTGTAGATTTATATTGAAACTTAAGCTGGACTGTGACGCTATTTTCTTCTAGATCTGCTGTACAGCAGAAACAAACTTTGCTGCATTATTTTCCTGTTATCTCTGTAAAGCTGCCTTTGAAACACTCTGTATTGTAAAAAGCGCTATATAAATAAAGGTGAGTTGAAAACCTGTGGCCAAAACAACACCTTAGCAACCGTATAGCGTCCGCCTGGCAACCACCACAACACCCTTCCTCAAGGAAATGTGAGAATCCAATTTGTATTGTCTTAAAAATGACACATTATGCAGCATTATATATGGATCAGGAGGAAGCTTTCGGCTCTAAAGCACCTTCCATAAACGTGTTCGTTTACTCTCAGGCGCTTTATGCTAATCAGCATGTTAAGTTAAACATTGTGTTTGGATGGAAATGATGTGTCCCCTTGAGGGCAAGTATTATTGTCATTTCCATCACAGTCCTTGAAGCCAATCATTATTTTTCTGTTGAGGAATTTTTAGGAGAAACATAATTCGAAGGCAGAAGATAAGGGTCAATTCTGATCAATTCATTTGTTATTTTTTAATGATTTATGGGTTCTTTATGCAGCAGTATATGCATAAAAAGTGGAGTTTGCAAGGTTCTGCTATGAAATCAGACAGTAAAACCCTTGGTTCCCATTGAAACCTTTGCATGTGTTCACTTTTATAAGTTTGAGTTGTACTTCAATGATTTGCTGACTCTTTTCATCTGCTTTTCCCCGTCTCTCCATGAAACATGAGCTTCTTTGAGAGTTATTTAGTGTAATTGTGTCCAAAATGGACGAGGTATCTGCATCGTTTGTATTGTGCCGCTCTGCATTAGGTGTGTGTGTGTGTGACAGCTACACATGAGCACACAAACAGCTCTCACAATGCCAGATCAGCTCACCATCGTGAGATAAGCTGCTCTATTAGAGCCCTTTCAGCTTCTGGCTTTATAACAGCTCATATGCAGCTAATTAACAGAGCATTACCGCTGTGGCTTATCTTTCTACGTCCATCACCACATCTAGTGCTTTGTTATAGTGTTTGTAGAGCAGTGGTTCTCAACAAGACTTAAAGGGTTAGTTCACCCACAAATTTAAATTAATAACTCACCCTCATGTCGTTCCAAACTTGTAAGATCTTCGTTCATCTTCTGAACACAAATGAAGATATTTTTGATGTAATCTGAGAGCTTTCTGTCCCTCCATTGACAGCAACGTCATTGCAACTTTCAAGGCCCAGAAAGGTAGTAAATGCATCGTTACAGTTTTTTTTTCAATTGTTTACACGCAATTTTGAAAACCGGGTTCTTTTTTTCAAAATATAATCACAATTATCCAAACACCACACTCAATTTGCATAATTCCTAGATTGTTTGCAAAATGACACACTTCTGTCAAAAGATATACACATATTTGTGAAAATGCTATTAGTTTTCATTTAACCAACACAGTCCTCAATGATCAGACACTATTGCAGCCAGTTTCACACGGCTGTGATAAATAAAAAACACATTTGTAAAAAAACTATTTTTAGGAAATAGCATGTGCTAGATTTTTGGCCAGACATTGTTATGTAAGGGGATAATTTAGATGAAAAAAAAAAAATAGTGACAAACCCACAACATTCTTCATGATTAGTTTGAGATATAGGGAGAATGTACACAAATAGGCCTACTATAAACTTGCCAAGCACTGCACAACACTGATTTCTGCAGACTCATATTTCAAGTATTTATTTACAGTATTTCTTACTGAAATCAATGAAAAAAATAAAATCTGTAGACAAATACAAATTACTGCATGAAGTACATACAGTTTGACTCTGAAGAAAAACTACTGTAAAAGCAACAAGAATACTGTAACTATTCAGGTACAGTATCAACCATAGATTTGGTTGATCTCTTTTTCCAGCTCCATCAGTGTCAGTCCATGGTTGATAACACGGTCAATAAGTGTTGCACGGATTTCTTGAGTCAAATTTGGTCCTCGTCTTCTTTATTCATGTTCTATCAACTCTTCAAGTCCTTCTCTACCTCTTCTTCTACCTAGGCCTCTTCCTCTATCTCCTTCTTCTCCTCTTCCTCTACCTAGGCCTCTTCCTCTATCTCCTTCTTCTCCTCTTCCTCTACCTGGGCCTCCTCCTCTACCTCCTTCTCCTCCTCCTCTACCTCCTTCACCTCTTCCTCTACCTCCTTCTCCTCTTCCTCTACCTCCTTCTCCTCCTCTACCTCCTTCACCTCTTCCTCTACCTGCTTCTCCTCCTCCTCTACCTCCTTCTCCTCCTCCTCTACCTCCTTCTCCTCTTCCTCTACCTCCTTCTCCTCTTCCTCTACCTCCTTCTCCTCCTCTACCTCCTTCACCTCTTCCTCTACCTCCTTCTCCTCCTCCTCTACCTCCTTCTCCTCCTCCTCTACCTCCTTCTCCTCCTCTACCTCCTTCACCTCTTCCTCTACCTCCTTCTCCTCCTCCTCTACCTCCTTCTCCTCCTCCTCTACCTCCTTCTCCTCTTCCTCTACCTCCTTCTCCTCCTCCTCTACCTCCTTCTCCTCTTCCTCTACCTCCTTCTCCTCTTCCTCTACCTCCTTCTCCTCCTCTACCTCCTTCACCTCTTCCTTTACCTCCTTCTCCTCCTCCTCTACCTCCTTCTCCTCCTCTACCTCCTTCACCTCTTCCTCTACCTGCTTCTCCTCCTCCTCTACCTGCTTCTCCTCCTCCTCTACCTCCTTCTCCTCCTCCTCTACCTCCTTCTCCTCCTCCTCTACCTCCTTCTCCTCCTCCTCTACCTCCTTCTCCTCCTCCTCTACCTCCTTCTCTTCTTCCTCTACCTCCTTCTCCTCTTCCTCTACCTCCTTCACCTCTTCCTCTACCTCCTTCTCCTCCTCCTCTACCTCCTTCTCCTCCTCCTCTACCTCCTTCACCTCTTCCTCTACCTCCTTCTCCTCTTCCTCTACCTCCTTCTCCTCTTCCTCTACCTCCTTCATCTTCATCTTCTCTTCCTCTACCTCCTTCTCCTCCTCCTCTACCTCCTTCTCCTCCTCCTCTACCTCCTTCTCCTCCTCCTCTACCTCCTTCTCTTCCTCTACCTCCTTCACCTCTTCCTCTACCTGCTTCTCCTCCTCCTCTACCTCCTTCTCCTCCTCCTCTACCTCCTTCACCTCTTCCTCTACCTCCTTCTCCTCCTCCTCTACCTCTTTCTCCTCTTCCTCTACCTCCTTCTCCTCTTCCTCAACCTGCTTCTCCTCCTCCTCTACTTGCTTCTCCTCCTCCTCTACCTCCTTCTCCTCCTCCTCTACCTCCTTCTCCTCCTCCTCTACCTCCTTCTCCTCTTCCTCTGCCTCCTTCTCCTCTTCCTCTACCTCCTTCATCTCCTCTTTGAGCTCCCCCTCTTATTCTCACTCTTCTTCTTCTTTTTCTTCTTCTAGCTCCTTCCATTTTTGTTGAAGACAGGTGAACTCACCTGCTGCCTTTTATAGCACACCTGAGTGCTGCGTTTTCAAATTAGCACATGTGTGCTTCCACACCTGGTGGATGTGCATATCCAATTCATTGATTAGTGTGGGCAATGGCAAACCGGGGCTCTGTAATGACAAGGAAGTAACCTCACAATCCTTAACTGTGTCTAAGGTGTGAAAATGTGTGAAGAGTTTTACAAATTACTGTGTGTAATGTTTTGCAAAAAGGGTGAAGCTGACAACGTGCTTACAATTGTGCAAATCTAGCCTGGTGTTTTGCTCCTTGAGTGTAAGGTTTTGCTAATAGTGGGACAGTTTTAATTTTAGTTTGTAAGCAATTGAAAAAAACAGTAAAATAGTCAACAATATTTTCTCTTACACGTTATTCTCATACGCTGTTGATGTAGTGTAACAGCGCAGCGCTTCTGGGTTCTACGTCAGAACGCCGGCTCACTATTGGCCAGCATCGCACACATGACCAGCGTCGGCCAATAGTGAGCCGGCGTTCTGACGCAGAACCCAGAAGTGTTGCCCTGTTACACTATGTCAACAGCGTAGGAGAATGACGTGTAAGAGAAGAGATTGTTGAATAAATAATATTATATTTATTATATTAATATTTATTATATTAATAATATAATATTATATTTATTAATTATATTATATTTATTTTATATAATATTATATTTAATATTTTAACGATGTCTTTACTACCTTTCTGGGCCTTGAAAGTTGCAATGATGTTGCTGTCAATGGAGGGACAGAAAGCTCTCAGATTTCATCAAAAATATCTTCATTTGTGTTCAGAAGATGAACGAAGATCTTACGGGTTTGGAACGAGATGAGGATGAGTTATTAATGACAGAATTTCATGTTCATGAGCGTTGCTCCTGGAAACTAAAAAAAATATATTTTTACTAGATAATTTACTAGATAATTATTTTTAATTTTAAATAATTGAAATACATTATAAAAAATAAATAAAATTAAGCCTAGTTTTATTGTGGTTTTACTGGCCATTTGTTGAAGACGAGAGAAAGTGTGTGTTACAGCAGGAATCAATGCTTCATCTAGACAACATTCTTGCAATGCACCTGAAGCGAAGAGCAATCAGAAGAGTTCCTCTATGGTTCTCCAACTGCGATAACTAATGCGTTCAGCAACAGAATCAGACACTGCTGCTTTTTACGTAACACTTTTCCCATTATGAATGAATTACGACACAGTTTGGTCCATTGAGTCGGATTGCTTTCTCAGCAATAGCTCCAGAGCTGAGGTGATCTCAGGACGATTATTTATTTTGGACTGAGATGTTCATATACACGTACAAATGAACTGAACTAAAAGAGAAAAGGCAGCAGATTTCCTAAACAAGCACTCCAAACCAACCAGCTGTGAAAACACCCACATTTATTATTATTATTTATTTATTACTGATACTATTGATACCGTTTTTAACAAACAACAATTGGCTGATTCAGATACCGGTCACTTTCTCTCTTATTTGGATTTTTGTAATTAAAATTGATTAGTGTTTTGATCATGTTTTAAATGAGCAAAGTTTTTTTTTTTTATGCATGTAAAGGTATACTAGCTAGTTTATTGCTGCATCATAAAATAATTTCTTCATTTAACATTCAGTTCATGAATTCATTTATTTTCACTGTTTGATGCGACACATTTAACATGTTGCAATCATGATGCTAACAAAATAAATGTTGTTAACATAATGCTAACATAATTAACATGTTGCTATCATGATGCTAACAAAATAAATGTTGTTAACATAATGCTAACATAATTAACATGTTGCTATCATGATGCTAACAAAATAAATGTTGTTAACATAATGCTAACATAATTAACATGTTGCTATCATCATGCTAGCACGATTAGCATATTGCTTACATGAAGCTAACACTGTTAGCATGTTTTTAGCAAGATGCTAATATGTCTAGCATTGTGTTAACACCGTTAACATGTCACTGGCATGATGCTAGCATGTTGTAACGGTTCACTAGATGTTGCTAACATCTGTTAGCATGTTTTAGGCGATGCTAATAGTATTTAGCATGTTGCTAACACAGGTTGACAGTTTACCATGGTTTAATTAGTTAGGATTTTCAACATGTTTGTGCACTTAAGTGTAGTTTAAAAAAAAAGTTATTTCTGTTATAGTGTAGCCTTGATTACCTGATGAGTAAAACTGTTGTGCTAATCTAGTAATAATATTGCACCTCAACTCCTGATTTTCCCGGGTTTGCTCCCTATTTTACATCGTCACAAATCTTTTTCATGACCGTCACATCTATCTTTATTTATATAACATCACAGATGGCTTGAGCAATCATTACAACCGCAGTTAGACATGTCATTCGGCTCAAGTAAATGGTGCTTTTTGTGAATGTTCAAATCAGAGCCTGACAAGTAGATGTTTCCTGTGAAAAGCTGTCAGGTACGTTTTCATTTCCGTCCATTTCGTTCTAAATGAGAGTCGCACAGGTGACGAGACGTGTCAAATGTTGGATTTCCTTCAGTGTGTCATTGTGTGAATGTTAGCTGTCTCTCTGGACAGACGGACTCTGCGGGACAGTCCCTCGCCGTCTGCTGTCGCATATTGGCAGCGGCGACGCTGTGAACGACACATTGCTCTCACAAGAAAGTAGCGCAAGGCCTGATTCTGCAGAACAAACACAGATAGAGTTTAGTGAGGTTAAAATAAACCTCATCACACATGCAGTGTGTCATATGTGCATCAAGACTGGTGCTAACTGCAGGCAAAGACTTGACAAAAAAGAAGTATGCTTATTAGGGGCATCATTAAAAAGAATATCAAGTGCTAAAAATTCTAACTGATTATTAAAACATGATAAAAAACAAGTCAAAATGTGCTAGCATCATGCTAACAAAATGCTAAATCATATTAGTTACATGTTAACAGATGCTAGCAACATCTAGTGAAGTGTTAAAGCATGCTAGCATTATGTTAATGACATCTTAACTGTGTTAGCACAATGTTAAACATTAGATTATTGGTAAAACATGCGAATCGAACATGTTAATCGTGCTAGCATGATGCGAATAATGTTAGCATAATGCAAAAACAACATGTTAATCGTGTTAGCATGATGCTTAAAACATGCTAATTTTGTTAACAACATGTTTATTATGCTACCATCAGGGTAGCAACATGTTAATTGTGTTAACATTGAACAGTGAAAATAAATTAAACTCAACTATGTTTCATACAGTTCATGAAATCATGCTATGTTAAATGGATCCGATTTTAAGCATGCTAACATCACACTTAACGGCATAGTAACAGTGTTTGCATAATGCTAGAATCTTGCTAAAATATGCTAGCAACATGCTAATTGTGTTAGCATAATGCAAACCACAAAAACCGTGCTACCATGATGCTAGCAACATGCTAATTAAGTTAACATCATGCAAACAACATGTTAATCATGCTAGCATGTTATTTGTGGATTCATTCATGTTTGTGCAAGACGAGTTACAGTGACGTTTAAAGGTTTGCTCAAATCACTGACCTTAAAATAGTGACCACTAATAAGTACTTTCTATTCCAGATACAAATTAACAGAGTGCAAATTAACAGAGATCCAGACAAGAACATTGGGTTTCTGCAGCACACAAACAGCAAGCATTCAGGGAAACATGGACGTAGAGCGCTGGTCCGCAGCCGTTCTGTTGGTCTCCATAGTGACCGTCATTAGATGGGCTTGATTGCAAGTGAGCTGGAACAACGTTGCAGTGCGTGTGTGTGTGTGTGTGCTGAAGAAATGAAACACGGTATATATGAGGAAATAAGAGCGAGTTGTTCTTTACTTCAAGTTCTGTTTTGAATGAATGGAAAAGAGTTCAGAATAGAGTCAGCAAGAATTAAAAATCAATTTTCTAAATTCATTCTTTGTGGACAATTCATCTGCGCATACGTTTCATTTTTATAATGTTTTTACCTCTGGATCTTCCAGTGGAAATGGAAATGGAAAGAATTTTTTTTCAATGAAAAAAAGTTTAAATATGTAATTTATTGTAGGTACAATTTTTGACTACAGGGGGACTTTAAAAGCCTGGTTAAAACCAGAGCATTCTCAGTCAGTAACTGAGTTATGGTCTGGCAAAGCGTCATAGACTACTCATTTCCAGAGGGGCGTCGCCAACGGCCGTCGCGGATAGACCTAAACCCAATCAGAGCGATGAAGGAGATGACGTATGCAGAGCGGCGGAGACACATCTCCGAGTGTTGTTCTTTGCTCGGTTTTTAACTAAAAGGAAACGTTCAAATGGCTTAAAACAGACGCGATAGCTGATTGGAACGAGTGATGTTCGACGTCGGCATCCATCTTTGTAATGTAGGCTACAAAATCATGCTCAAAATCCCAGCGCTGTCGTCATCGTGTAAAGCCCGCCCCAACGCTTCTGATTGGTGCCTCGATCTCGGCGGATTGGAAATGGGCTTGAATGAGCTCTTTGCCAGACTAACTTTCAGAGCAAATCTAAATTTGCCGAAGTTGTCTGGGTTTACCCAGGCTAGGACTTTAAAGGGGTCATATAATGCCATTTTTGTACAAGTTAATATGAATGTTTAGGGTCTAAATGAAAACTTTGTAATATACTTGTATTAACAAATTCTCATTAGTATTTTAAGAAAACACTAATTTTACCTGGTCAAAATCAGCTCTGTTTTCAGCACGCCGTTTCAGTGCATATGCCTTTAAATAATAAACCCCGCCCCTCTATTCTGGGGGCGTTTAGACACAGCGCACGTGGAGTGTTGCCTTGACAACAGTCGAGGGTATATTTTGGAGAGAGAATGGAAGCGGGAGTCTCTGAGGACAGATCTGTGCAACCGTATCAGTTTGAACCGGAGTCGCACCCGGAACAAGATGACGGCCGCAAAGAAGTTGGACAATTAAGGCTCGAACAGGACGTTTCTGAATGGTCGGTTAACATAATGTCACTTTGATCTATCTTTGTATGCACTGGCAGGGTAGAGAAGTGAGATACGAATGCTGTGTTGTTTACTGATGTATAGGTTAGTTCATTGACAGATTGACGTTACAACTAATGGTCATGAAAAACTTGTTCCCGCGATTTGCAAAGATTAATATAAAGGTTAATACAACTTTACACTCACTTCTTCTGGAGGTGCAGAGGGAACATAAATAGTTGGTACCGATTATTTTTTCATGAGCAGCTTCTTAGCAAAACCAGCTTTACACTGACCCTCGTTTATAAAGAAGTCTACGATAAATTATTCGCGCAAACATGAAAGCATTGACGTTGATCATGGGGAATATTCCCATCGTAAACAAAACTCAGCCACTGCGTCTTCAGCGGTTCAAATTTAGGAACATCAAAATGATTTCTGTGTTTGTTATTGCACCCAAGAACAGAACAACACAATCGCTTAGACGCCATTCTGCTCCAGTGTATCAACAATGATGGACTATGATGACAGCTCGCTCAGGGCGGGTCTGTGTTGAAACTGCTGTCAATCAACAACCGTGGGAGGGGCTTCATGCGCCGTGTGACGTCACACGGTGAAACGACTCGATTTGAGGCAGGGGAAAACATATAAGGAGATTAAAACAAAAACACTGGATGGATTTTTATCATTAAATGATGGTTGTGTGCAGGCACTGCCAACACACATTGCAGTACAATCAACTTGTAAAAGTGCATGTACCATTATGTGACCCCTTTAACGTACAGCCTTTAAAAATGGTCTGATAATATGCTTCACACATTCTCGTCCTTGACGAGGCATTTTGCCTGTTAATTAACACGGGCAAATTGCAATCGAGGATTTATGTAGCTATTTTTGTTTCATCCGAACGTATAGGATGAAACGTATAGGCAACTATGGAAACTTTATCAGAAGTCAATCAGGAAATGTTATTTGTGTCGGTCAGATTTGACACCACCCGAACATTGAATGGAAAGATATGTAATCACCTTTCTATCACAAACTCACCTTTCAGCTGTTGTGCCTGAGAGCTTATATGGCTTTAAAAGAAGCCAATGTGGTTTAATTTCCATTAAGCCACAATAAAAAAAAACAAAGAAACTTTCTCTTTCTGCTCTCCTGTTCACACTTTTCCAAGTTTCAGGCTGCGTTTATCCATCGTGCGCGGAATGAGAATGAGGGCGTGAGGAACATGCGACGGAAATGAAATGCATTGATTTTCAAACCTTCTTTCACGCCGCCTGTATATTTAAAGGCAGTGGATTGTGCAGTTTGGTTGTATTTGTGCCGGAGTGATTTATGGGTTTGGTTTGACCAGGCTGATCATTATGAAAAGCCACATTGTGCTGCTCTCCAACATCCACTTTAAGAGGAGCTTTTATAGGGAACTAAGAGAAGTGACAGGGGACCCGTGAATGAACAGAAGAAGTGTGAGACATGAGGAGAGCGAGCGATTGAGACAGAACAGCACATCAGGGGTTTCTGAGACCGAGCGTGTCTCTCTCTGCTGTTAAATGCTCACCAATCACAAAATGAACCAGTTCTTGATTGGAAAAATGATGGCTGTCATTTTAAAATGTTGTACGATATTCTCATACAGATTTAAAAGGGTCTTTGTCTGCTCGTAAGTGTAGGTTTCTTGCACTAAAACATTCATAATTGTGTTTTTCATGACCAGATTGTGCTTTCTCTCTGACTGTTAGGACTGAGTTTCACATGAAACGATATTCATAGTTTATTTTTTCCTAATATCTACTTTTCATTAAGTTATTCATGAATATGAATATGGCTGTTTTTGCTACTGTAGCTTCACTGTTCCTGTATGTAAATTATCTAGGATTGGCTCACATATTTGCATGTGAAATGAGTACTAACACATCATCAAAATTGCTGAATACTAAATAGGCATTGATATGTAGATGGAAAATTTATATAATTAGTATAACACTGAAAAAAAATAAGTTTTTCAGTTCCAGGTTGAGAAAGAACTAGTCACTGGAATTGTGACTGGGTTTGTACAGTAAATGGCCCGCAGGTTTGGGGAGAGGTTTAAGTAATGAAAGTTACAGAGTTTTTACATATAGTGTGAATCAAAAAAGTGCCTATTTTACAAATAGTCCCATAAAATGAGCCTTGAATCCTTATTGAGAGAAATGCTTTAATTTTTTTTTATTGCTATGCTTTTATTTATTTTAACTCTCCGCCTGCAACAGTAGCCACACCCCAAACTCTCGCTATTGGTTGAGCTGCAAAGTGATTGACAGATCTGAGTGTACGCTTTCAGTGTTTTGATGGTGCCCGAGGGTCTCAATGTTCACACTTTTGGTGAAGAAGAGAAACCCATGAATGGCATACTTAAGGTGTTGATACACCGGGCAACTTTTTGAGCAATGTTGCTGGGCAATCTTGCCGAACAATTGTTGCTTGGGTACTTTTCAATTGAAAATGGGCAATACATTTCTATCTGGATAATTTAGATCGGTCATGGGTCCTGTGTCTCGCCCCTTGACGGCGACATTGCAACATTGCTCAAAAAGTTGCCCTGTGTATCAACACCTTAAGAGTAGTCAATGAATAATAAACTGGGTTAAGAGAATGTATGTTTAACATAAATCTTACATACTTCACCTTTGTAAATAATTAACGGTAACACTTTACTTGAATGGGTGTGCATAAGACTGACACGAGACCTTCATAATCATGACATGACACATGTCATGAATATGAAGGAGGTTATGCATGTTTATAACAACTGACAAGTGTCATTTGCTCAATTATTACATTTTTAATGCAAATGTGACATTGTTTGAGATGTCTTTGTCATGACAACTTGACATAAACCTATACATCATAAATTGTCATAAATATGTCATAAACATGACATAGCAGATTAATGATCAAACTTAAGAAACCACTTAGCTTTATGGGTTAACATTACATTAAACTGTCATGTGGTTGGTTTTGACACTGGCTGTCATGAGGCGTTATAACTGTGTCATGAATATTTTTCTTGACCTCAACTAGTGGTACAAATTTAATTTAACCTGACAGTTTAATGTAATGTTAACCCATAGTGGTTTCTTAAGTTTGATAATTTATCTGCTATGTCATGTTTATGACATATTTATGACAGGTTATGTTGTCTTAGTAATGTCAAGTTGTCATGACAAAGACACTGACAGGTTATGATGTATTGGTTTATGTCAAGGTGTCATAACAAAGACATCTCAAACAATGTCATATTTGCATTAAAAATGTCATAATTGAGCGAATGACACTTAATGACAGTTGTCATAAACATGCATAAACCCTCCTTCATATTCATGTGTCATGTCATGATTATGAAGGCGTCATGTCAGTCTTATGCACACCCCTTCAAGTAAAGTGTTACCTAATTAACTTCTGTGAATGTCTTTATAATGCTCATTACCAAACAGTGGATATATTTTGTGATGTTTTGTCAGTGTAAATCAATCAGTAGTTGAACAGAATTTTGGCAATTAATGAGTTGACCCCACAAGAGCTTTGGTAGTATGTTTATCCAACAGCTTGCTTCTGTGACAGAAATGTTGTTCCCAGGCTCCTTTAACGGGTATTTATTTTAGAAAGCTCAGGAAAAATATCTCCCTTATGTCTCTTACAGACTGAAGGATAGTGCTGTCAGGAGCGGCCATTCAGAGAAGCCTTTCCACAGGCTGGATTATCTGCACGTTCCCTCTTCTAATGTCACCCATTTTTAGAGAAAAATGAATACCCCTGCGAAATTGCTTCATGGAGCTGGCTGAGTATATACAGCATGTGTGTGTTTGTGCACTTTATCAGCTGACAGATTGTGATTAGATGCCGGCAGGAGCTCTATGTGGCTGATCTGTGATCTGAGGAAAGGTCAAGAGTGGCTTTTTTTCCCCGAGCAAACCTACAGAAGGCATCAATGTTTCTGAAACCACAATATTATTAGTTCACTCTCCTACCGTGATTCACAGCTTCTCAAAATCCCCATCTCATTCATAACACCTCATTAGCATAAATAACCACCAATGTGACAAATATGCTCAGAAATTGGTGAACAAGGTCTTGCCTTGATCTAATTAGACATGCTTTGTTCGTGCCACTGTTAGTAGAATTAACCAGATGAATTCCCATGAAACTCCAAATTAAATTGGCCAATTAAAAATTCTCACTGGATCACTAAATAGTTGGCATAGCCAGATCATTCTGCTAGCCTATATTTTAATGGCCATATCATACATGTCCTAATATAGTTGACACATTAGAATACTTCCAATACTTTTCCATTTTCTATAATCAAATTTGTTATTTGTTTTAGAAAATTGCTTTAATTTGTAATCAGTATCCATCCCGTCTTTAGTAAATTCGCAAGGCAAAAGCCAAAAACCTAATGACACCATCTTCCAGGAAGTGACATCATTTTGGAGGGAAAAAAGCTACACAACATCAGTAAGTAAATGGATCCGATGGATTGCTTTGTATGAGTGTTAAAAATCCCATCATGTCTGATTTCAAAATATGAAGTTGACTATGAAAATTGCCAACTGACTATATAAGCTAAATGACCAATAATGGTTAATTTCATCCTGTTGTGTAACGAATCAATTAGTAATAAAGTTTAACAGCTTTAATATGAATGTGTACATCAAGCAATTTAAAGAATCCGCTGCTTTGCTCAAACTCAGTTTAAATGGTATCGCATTACAGGAATAATTCAGCCAATGATTGTGCAGAGTACTTTATGTCACAGATTTATGTCTTTCTAATAAAGAGGGTTGAAGTCTTCACAGAAACTGATTTGACCATTGGACTGGTAATCGTGGTACATCTATATGCTCAGCAGAGACACTTTCTTGCCAAAGTGAATGGAGTGCTGCAGGAATGAGCCCCAAACTAAGTTTCATTTTAGCACGTCTGAGTGGGTTTTTGGTTAAATGCCTGAATCCCACTCAGAACGTTTTTTTTTTTTAGCGGATGAATGATAAAAAACATTGACAGCCAATCAGAATCCACCCTGCTTTAAAGAGTGCGAGAAATATTTTTTCACTGAAACGTTATTTGGGGAACCAAAAAGGTTCTTCTAAACAAAAATAAAGGTTCCAAAAGGTTTTTGCAACAATGCCATAGAAGAACCATTTTAGTTCCCCAAAGTGCCTTTCAGTGATCAATTCTTGAAAAATGTTTTTCTTAGTTTGAAGATTTTTTTTAAAAGTCTACAGAATATTTTTCTGTAGAATTGAAAGATTCCAAGGACGTTAAATATTCTTCATTGAACCATACATGCCAATAAAAATAAAAATAAACGTTATTTTTAAGTGCGAATGTCATTCGCTGCTAAAATCCCTTTTTTGAAACGTGAAGTGTACCAAGGTTTTCCAAAGTAACAGAGCATGTTAAACGTCAATATGAAATGGTATTTGTGATCAATTTTACATTTACAATAATATGATGTATTTATAAGAGAGATAGGACATTCAACATGAAAAAAACCAAAGGATCTGATGTGATTTGATCTGTTGGAAATTAATTGGATTGTGAAAAGTGTCTCTCCATGATATCTAAGAGTCGTCTTTGGGTCTTAAAATACAACTAGATTTGCAGCAAAGCATCAGAAGCGATCATTAGGCGAAGCAGAGCCTGGTGGGATTTGTCCTCTACTTAGATGAGCGATTGTCTTTGATTATGCTGTCTGTCTGAACGCTGTGATGGGGAAAACAGACGGGGTCCTGCTATAAATGCTCAGAGCTGGATTCTACTGTTTCCTCAGACGAGCGCACAGGGGAATTAACTTGTGTCAGGATGCCTCAAATTCAGTGTGATTTGTGCAGGATATATTTACACAGAGACAAACAAACACGTGTTGTGTTTTTTGGTGTGTGGACTGAAGTATTGTAGAAGGTTTTTCTGTGATGCAATGTTTTGTCATGTCCCTGAGGTACGAACTGATACATGCCGAGGGCACATATAGATGTTGGAAGATTGTTTAGTTGTCTCACAAATCAGTTTTTGCCCTACTTTTCTAAGGCAAGTATCACTATTACTGCTGCTCAAAATTAGGTCTGCTACAGTAGCCACGCCCCAAACTCTCAGCCTGCTACAGTAGCCACGCCCCAAACTCTCAGCCTTTTACAGTAGCCACGCCCCAAACTATCCGCCTGCTACAGTAGCCACGCCCCAAACTATCCGCCTGCTACAGTAGCCACGCCGTAAACTCTCAGCCTGCTACAGTAGCCACGCCCTAAACTCTCAGCCTTTTACAGTAGCCACACCCCAAACTATCCGCCTGGTACAGTAGCCACGCCCCAAACTATCCGCCTGCTACAGTAGCCACGCCGTAAACTCTCATCCTGCTACAGTAGCCACGGCCCAAACTCTCAGCCTTTTACAATAGCCACGCCCCAAACTATCCGCCTGCTACAGTAGCCACGGCCCAAACTATCCGCCTGCTACAGTAGCCACGACCCAAACTCTCAGCCTTTTACAATAGCCACGCCCCAAACTATCCGCCTGCTACAGTAGCCACGCCCCAAACTATCCGCCTGCTACAGTAGCCACGCCCCAAACTATCCGCCTGCTACAGTAGCCACGGCCCAAACTATCCGCCTGCTACAGTAGCCACGCCCCAAACTATCCGCCTGCTACAGTAGCCACGGCCCAAACTATCCGCCTGCTACAGGAGCCACGGCCCAAACTATCCGCCTGCTACAGTAGCCACGCCGTAATCTCTCAGCCTGCTACAGTAGCCACGGCCCAAACTATCCGCCTGCTACAGTAGCCACGCCCCAAACTATCCGCGTGCTACAGGAGCCACGCCCCAAACTATCCGCCTGCTACAGTAGCCACGCCGTAATCTCTCAGCCTTTTACAGTAGCCACACCCCAAACTATCCGCCTGCTACAGTAGCCACACCCCAAACTATCCGCGTGCTACAGGAGCCACGCCCCAAACTATCCGCCTGCTACAGTAGCCACGCCCCAAACTCTCAGCCTTTTACAATAGCCACGACCCAAACTATCCGCCTGCTACAGTAGCCACGCCCCAAACTATCCGCCTGCTACAGTAGCCACGGCCCAAACTATCCGCCTGCTACAGTAGCCACGCCCCAAACTATCCGCCTGCTACAGTAGCCACGGCCCAAACTATCCGCCTGCTACAGTAGCCACGCCCCAAACTCTCAGCCTTTTACAATAGCCACGGCCCAAACTATCCGCCTGCTACAGTAGCCACAGCCCAAACTATCCGCCTGCTACAGTAGCCACGACCCAAACTCTCAGCCTTTTACAATAGCCACGCCCCAAACTATCCGCCTGCTACAGTAGCCACGGCCCAAACTATCCGCCTGCTACAGGAGCCACGGCCCAAACTATCCGCCTGCTACAGTAGCCACGCCGTAATCTCTCAGCCTGCTACAGTAGCCACGGCCCAAACTATCCGCCTGCTACAGTAGCCACGCCGTAATCTCTCAGCCTTTTACAGTAGCCACACCCCAAACTATCCGCCTGCTACAGTAGCCACACCCCAAACTATCCGCGTGCTACAGGAGCCACGCCCCAAACTATCCGCCTGCTACAGTAGCCACGCCCCAAACTCTCAGCCTTTTACAATAGCCACGACCCAAACTATCCGCCTGCTACAGTAGCCACGGCCCAAACTATCCGCCTGCTACAGTAGCCACGCCCCAAACTCTCAGCCTTTTACAATAGCCACGACCCAAACTATCCGCCTGCTACAGTAGCCACGACCCAAACTCTCAGCCTTTTACAATAGCCACGCCCCAAACTATCCGCCTGCTACAGTAGCCACGGCCCAAACTATCCGCCTGCTACAGTAGCCACGACCCAAACTCTCAGCCTTTTACAATAGCCACGCCCCAAACTATCCGCCTGCTACAGTAGCCACGGCCCAAACTATCCGCCTGCTACAGGAGCCACGGCCCAAACTATCCGCCTGCTACAGTAGCCACGCCGTAATCTCTCAGCCTGCTACAGTAGCCACGGCCCAAACTATCCGCCTGCTACAGTAGCCACGCCGTAATCTCTCAGCCTTTTACAGTAGCCACACCCCAAACTATCCGCCTGCTACAGTAGCCACACCCCAAACTATCCGCGTGCTACAGGAGCCACGCCCCAAACTATCCGCCTGCTACAGTAGCCACGCCCCAAACTCTCAGCCTTTTACAATAGCCACGACCCAAACTATCCGCCTGCTACAGTAGCCACGGCCCAAACTATCCGCCTGCTACAGTAGCCACGCCCCAAACTCTCAGCCTTTTACAATAGCCACGACCCAAACTATCCGCCTGCTACAGTAGCCACGCCCCAAACTATCCGCCTGCTACAGTAGCCACGGCCCAAACTATCCGCCTGCTACAGTAGCCACGCCCCAAACTATCCGCCTGCTACAGTAGCCACGGCCCAAACTATCCGCCTGCTACAGTAGCCACGCCCCAAACTCTCAGCCTTTTACAATAGCCACGGCCCAAACTATCCGCCTGCTACAGTAGCCACGGCCCAAACTATCCGCCTGCTACAGTAGCCACGACCCAAACTCTCAGCCTTTTACAATAGCCACGCCCCAAACTATCCGCCTGCTACAGTAGCCACGCCCCAAACTATCCGCCTGCTACAGTAGCCACGGCCCAAACTATCCGCCTGCTACAGGAGCCACGGCCCAAACTATCCGCCTGCTACAGTAGCCACGCCGTAATCTCTCAGCCTGCTACAGTAGCCACGGCCCAAACTATCCGCCTGCTACAGTAGCCACGCCGTAATCTCTCAGCCTTTTACAGTAGCCACACCCCAAACTATCCGCCTGCTACAGTAGCCACACCCCAAACTATCCGCGTGCTACAGGAGCCACGCCCCAAACTATCCGCCTGCTACAGTAGCCACGCCCCAAACTCTCAGCCTTTTACAATAGCCACGACCCAAACTATCCGCCTGCTACAGTAGCCACGGCCCAAACTATCCGCCTGCTACAGTAGCCACGCCCCAAACTCTCAGCCTTTTACAATAGCCACGACCCAAACTATCCGCCTGCTACAGTAGCCACGACCCAAACTCTCAGCCTTTTACAATAGCCACGCCCCAAACTATCCGCCTGCTACAGTAGCCACGGCCCAAACTATCCGCCTGCTACAGTAGCCACGCCGTAATCTCTCAGCCTGCTACAGTAGCCACGAACCCAAACTCTCAGCCTTTTACAGTAGCCACGCCCCAAACTATCCGCATGCTACAGTAGCCACACCCCAAACTATCCGCGTGCTACAGTAGCCACGCCCCAAACTCTCAGTCTGCTACAGTAGCCACACCCCAAACTATCCGCGTGCTACAGTAGCCACGCCCCAAACTCTCAGTCTTCTACAGTAGCCACGAACCCAAACTCTCAGCCTTTTACAGTAGCCACACCCCAAACTATCCGCCTGCTACAGGAGCCACGCCCCAAACTCTCAGCCTTTTACAGTAGCCACGCCCCAAACTATCCGCCTGCTACAGTAGCCACGCCCCAAACTATCCGCCTGCTACAGTAGCCACGCCCCAAACTATCCGCCTGCTACAGTAGCCACGCCGTAAACTCTCAGCCTGCTACAGTAGCCACGCCCTAAACTCTCAGCCTTTTACAGTAGCCACACCCCAAACTATCCGCCTGGTACAGTAGCCACGCCCCAAACTATCCGCCTGCTACAGTAGCCACGCCGTAAACTCTCATCCTGCTACAGTAGCCACGCCCCAAACTCTCCCTCTGTTACAGTAGCCACACCCCAAACTATCCGCCTGGTACAGTAGCCACGCCCCAAACTATCCGCCTGCTACAGTAGCCACGCCCTAAACTCTCAGCCTGTTACAGTAGCCACGCCCCAAACTCTCCCTCTGTTACAGTAGCCACACCCCAAACTCTCAGCCTGCTACAGTAGCCACGCCCCAAACTCTCCCTCTGTTACAGTAGCCACGCCCCAAACTCTCCCTCTGCTACAGTAGCCACACCCCAAACTCTCAGCCTGCAACAGTAGCCACGCCCCAAACTCTCCCTCTGTTACAGTAGCCACGCCCCAAACCATCCCTCTGCTACAGTAGCCACGCCCTAAACTCTCCCTCTGTTACAGTAGCCACGCCCCAAACTATCCCTCTGCTACAGTAGCCACACCCCAAACTCTCAGCCTGCAACAGTAGCCACGCCCCAAACTCTCCCTCTGTTACAGTAGCCACGCCCCAAACCATCCCTCTGTTACAGTAGCCACGCCCCAAACTCTCCCTCTGTTACAGTAGCCACGCCCCAAACCATCCCTCTGTTACAGTAGCCACGCCCCAAACTCTCCCTCTGTTACAGTAGCCACGCCCCAAACTATCCGCCTGCTACAGTAGCCACGCCCCAAACTCTCAGTCTGCTAAATTAGTCCCCCAGTAGTAAACCCATGAATGTTGTAGTCAATGAATAATAAACTGGGTTAATCTTACAGACTTCACCTTTAACTTCCTGTATACAGTTAAGCAGACCCAGTGATGTGTTAGACAGCAATTACACCATGCACTCTTAATGATTGCAATGCAAGGATAATAGTACAATATTATGATATCTAATAGTTTTGCATGCCAATTCAAAGTTGGCGTCGTCTGCAATCTTTGCAGTTGTCATCATCGCCTGAAAACAGCCAATCAGAATCCACTCTACTCAACATTTAAAGCAGCAGACGACAAAACTACAGCAGGCACTCATAATAAACCATGTTATAGTGCGTTGATGTGGACATTAATATAGTAGTTATCATTATAGTTATCGTTCTTGGCGTGAACGGGCCTTAAATATTCTTACAAAAGCTTTATCCAGCAAATCACAAACAGCTCAAATTAACTGGATATAAAGATTGGAAGCCCTGAAGAACAATCAGCTCTTAAAACTTCTGGAATCCTGCAATATGATTTACAGAAACTATGAGTCTCTGGCTTTTAAATATATTTGTTGTGGACAATGGGGGACCTTGGTGTCGGAAAGGCCCTAATATCACTGCAATGGGTTTTGACTTGGAAAACTCCACTCACATTGTACTCAGAGAAAGTACAGATCAATTTTCCAAGGCGTTTCATGCGTTAGGCAACATTTAAGTGATATCTCAACTGATTAACGCTATTAACCAACTCTCCAAACACAGGTTTCCTCAGTGCTGAGCGACTAACCCGCAGCGGCTCTTTCTAATGGTTTTGTGGCATGATAATCACTCCTGTCCTGTGCGCTTCGGCACTGGTGGCGTGGGCTATTTGTTATCGCAGGAGTTCCTCAGAGAGGTCATTAAATCTGCCGTTGAGCTGAGAAATAATGCAGTGAATCATATCACAACTTCCATCCAACAGCTTTTGCTAATCAGAGCGTATGGGCCTAAATACATATGGCTCTAGCATATGGCTCCTCAATAATGGCCAAAGATGAGAGGAGATATTTTCAGAGTTTAACTGATGTGGGATTGATATTTTACTCTTGATGTTGAACTGATAATCTCTGGCTGCGCTCATTGGCTGTGGTTTGTCACCCTAATTGAAACCTTTTGATATTGCTCAGCCCCAAATAGCTTTACTAGCTGAAAACTTTTATAAAGACTAGTTTGACTAGAGTTGAACTACTCTAAATAATAATAGCTTGTAGCTCGGCCAGCCTTTTGACACCTTAAAATTAAATGCTTGCCTAAATCTCTTTGGGTTAATGTGTCGCTGAAATAAATAAATGTAAAAATTAATTGAAAGCCTATGTTGACGTTCTTCAATATAAGGGATACATCTGCATTGTTGTTGTGACTGTCAGTAGCTACGTTTACATGACCCCAAATAATCCACTTATAATATATATACTCTTCAGATGCGAACTGTTCACCATGATGGCTTTGAATTGCTTGAAATATGATTGAAATCGCTTCAAAAAGGAAAATACAATATATCGGTTATCGGACAAAATTTGCATCCCTAGTCTGAGTCTTAGTTGTGAAGGAAAATATGATTAGTGCTGCTCTTTTCAGATTATAGCATTTAATTGGCTGGTAGTAGCTAATAACCACCCAATCAAGCCGGCCATTCAATTTTAAGCTATTTTTTAAGCATTTTTTTTCTGCAACTGTGCAAGAACTGAGATATTTGCATAGCTACCATAGTACATTTTTGGTACTATTTTTAATGACGATAAAATAAACAGATTTTCCCAGCTTAGTTCTTAAAATGAAGTCCCATTAAGTTAAACGTTTGTTCGTAACTTTGCACGTACAGTACACTCACAAAGACACACACAGGAAGTCTACGAGCCTCTCAGAGTAAGAAGATTTATTACCTTAAAGTTTCTCTTGAACAGAACGCACCAGTGATTCGGGCTCTGGCAGTAGATGACTTTACTGTTGCAGTCTGTGAATTTGGACACAGTCCAGAGACGAGCGAGGGAGAGAAAGCGCTCTGACCCTAATAGCCTGCAGAACAACCGCAGGAGAACGGAGGAACGCTGAAGGTATGCAGCTGGAGATTGAAGCGCGCTGATCGGCTTGAGGAGAATTGGAGCTAAGTAATAGGTCAATTTGAGGGCCCATGGAGCCTTTCACAGCGAATTCACTGGAACGCAGGAGGAGTGGAAGGGAAAAACGGCAGAATATCTAGAGCTTTTTTTTTTTTGCAACATGTCTTTTCTTTCCAATTGTCATTGCTGGTTCTTGTTTTTTTAAATGAAAGTGTGAAAAATAACACAATACAGTTATATTGCCAACCAACAGAGAACATATGCTGGTTGGGTCCGTCCAAACTTGAAAATAGTCCTTGACAATATTACATCAAAATACTCAGAAGAAAGAATTCAAGCATTTACGAAACCCTCAGTAGTTTAGTGAAGATATCAGATAGTACCATGGCATTTTGTTGTATTTACACTCATTTTCCATTGTATTTCCATGGAAGTCCAAGGAACTTTAAAGAACAGCATGGAACCACAGGTCCAAAATACATAGTAGTTCTAAAGTGAAGAATATGGGTCAGTTATTAACAATATTTGAAAGAGATTGTTTTTTTTTTTAGTGATCTGCTAAAAACTAAATCATAATGGAGAATTCTGGACAAACTGGTCTGAAAAAAGAATCTAGGAATAGAGTATAATTTTATATTTATATCAATAATTGGTATGGATTTATTTTGGCTTCAACAATTTTTAAAATGGCAGCTGTGTAGAAAACGATTAAATGATCCATTTCAGTGATTATTCATGCAACTTATTCCTCTGTGTTGAAAGTTTCTTTTTAATATTTCTGTCACAATTCATGAATCTATTTAGAGTCTTCATCATTTTTTCTCTTTCATCCAACATCTGAAAATGTACTTATTCTCTTATGGCTATTTTCAGGTTTATAACTGTCTATAACTCCATCTATGATGTTAATAAAGCAATAAGCCACTCAAGACACTGTGTGTTATATGATAAAACTGTCAAATAAGTATTACTTATTAATATCAGTAATCAGAATCAACAATTCTGTGCATCCCTAAGAAACAGTGTTAAATTATTTTGTTCCCTTTGGACATTTTAATACCATCTTTACTACTTCATGTTCCTTTATAGCAAGTCAAGAAATATTGTCAGTTTTATAGCTGTTTATAACTCAATCAATGAGGCAAGACTGTGTGTTATATGATACAATTATCAAAAAAGTTTCACTTATTAAAGGGGTGGTATAATACCCTTTTCACAAGATGTAAAATAAATCTCTGATGTCCCCAGAGTGTGTATGTGAAGTTTTAGCTCACAATACCCCACAGATATTTTTATATAGCATGTTAAAGTTGTCACTTTTTGAGGGTTAGCAAAAACGCACTGTTTTGTGTCTGGCCCTTTAAATGCAAATGAGCTGCAGCTCCCGACACAGTGGGCGGAGCTTCAATAGTGTGTGTGTTAGCAGCTCCGATTACCTCACGCAGACACACGCTAAAATGTCAGAAACTGTTCTGCCTTTTACGTTTAAACCGGAGTCAGACAAAGATGGAGAGACTAAGAAGAAGTGACAACATGTAGAATGCAACAGGACGTCTCTGAATGGTTAGTTGATGAATTAATGTTGCTGATGTGGAGTTAACTATCTTCAATTAGCATATTCTGTCATGATCGCTCGTATAGGAACTGTTGTGAGATGCACAGAGTGACTTTCTATTGCATGTGAAAAGACGGATGCTACAGTTTGAGCTGACTCACAAATGTGCTCGACTACAACAGCTCTTCCTCTTCTCAACATGGACTGCGTTCACGGGGGCGGGGTTATGTAAATTTTAGGGTTAGTGATGTCACTAACCCAGGAGGAAGCTCGTGTAGTTCCTACCAGCCGTTTGTTGTAGTCCTTAAAAAACGATTTCTTTAAAATCAAATCTCTCCCTTTGCTTTGAACTTTGAGCGTCGTAACTTTGCAGATGTTGTTTGTGCTCAAACAGCAACATTACACACTAACTAAAGCTAGAAAAGTGAAATCATAATCAACCAGTAATCAGAATAAACAGTACTTTCATCAAGTTTTGCTCCATTGGCCAAACTCTACGTCTGTTTACGGTTACCAAGAACTTGCAGATCAATATTCTGCAAGATCATTCGATCAGTTTTCAGAGTTGTGTGTGGTTATAAGTCAGTGATGTGGACGGACTGAGAGCTGAAGAAGTCTAGTCTGGTCTGTGTGCAGAACTCATCAGTATTCCAGTCTCTCGTTCTGTTCTCATCTTCATTCTTCACTCTCCCTCCTTCTGTCGCTACGTCCCATTCCTCAGCTTCCTCGTCTCATTTTCTTCCCATCTACTCAAGCATCCGAACACGTGTGTGCCTCCGACACACCTTATATCCTCCTCCTGAGTGATTTCATGTGGAGTCTTAATACGCCTCATTATCTGCACTACTTTACCTTGAGATTTGTTGATGCAAAAGCAGACACAATGCAATTTGCATATATTTGTTCCCATTCCCTTGAAGAGCAGTAATTACCAAGCTCTTAGAATGATTTCCAAAGGCGTAGCGCTTCGACTTCCATCGAGGAGCGAAAACCTCAGCTGTAACTGAATTATCAGCGTGTTTTGCCGAGGTCTCCATATATATTTATTCTCAAGACGAACCTGCTGATCTGAGTTTGTGAAGTGCCTGAATAAGAGGGTGTCACTCCAGAATTGTTCTGGCACCGGCGGCTCAGCGAGGGTCGGCTTCACGCTGGTAGACTTAATTGTACGCGCTTGCCCGGAGCTCCCAGCCGCCTGGTGATATTTTTATTACAGTACCGACCCCAAAGCCCTCCAAACAGCCAACATTTGTAGAACACAATCAGTTCTGCTCAATTCACAATTTTTCTTGCTGAACATTTCCAGACGAGGAACAGCTGTAGACCAGAAGTGCCTAATCTTTACAATCCTCTACAGCTAATTCAAGACATCAGCAAATCAAGTGTTATTTGAAATGTTTTGTTTATCCAAAAAAAGCACATTGCATGTACAACATGTGCGAAATCAACAGTATATATTCACATAAAACATCAGAAAACAGACCCATTCTGATTGAGGCTGTTTCTCTAATACAACTGTCTGAAACTGTACGCTACACCATTACTACACACTTGTAGTGTAAGCACTGTTGATTAACGTTGGAGCGATCTAGTTTTTGTTGCATTTCGACACATGTACTGCATGCTTCCAGTATGTGTGTGTAATGTATGGAATAATTGACATCAGAAAAATAATGCATATTAGAAAAAATTAATTGCATCGTGACTGCATTACCAGCTCAGGTGTGCATTTTTTTTTTTTTTTTTTAAAAGCCTAATTCAATGGCCTGGAGTCAATTATTCCCCAGTCAATGAGTCAATTATTATACTACGGTTAACACACCTCAAGACATTGTGCACATTTACACTGATAACTCACAAAAAGCCTGGAGTCAGTTATTTCCCTTATACTATCAAGACATTGAGCATGTTTACATCCACACTGATAACCTAT